>NW_028085723.1:7903-120946 GCF_014824575.4 Sturnira hondurensis
GGTTTGATTCCCAGTCAGGGCACATGTCTGGGTTGCAGGCTGGTTCCCTGCAGGCGAGCCTCCAGCAGGGGATGCATGAAAGGCAACCATACATTGATGTTTCTCTCCCTCTCTCCTTACCCTCTAAAGATAAATAAATAAATAAAATATTTAAAAAAATTAAAAACATTTATACAGGTACGGAATTAGTACTACCCATGTATAAAGCACATCTTATTTTTCCATCAAAAATTTGGGCAAAAAAAGTGTGCTTATACATGGCAAAATACAGTAACCGCTTTTTTTCCTCTTGCTGCTTTAAAGATTCTCTCCTCTTTAACCTTTGACATTTTAAATGCTGTGTCTTGGAGTGGGCCTCTTTGCATCCATCTTCTTTGGGACTTTGTGTACTTCCTGGACTTGCATGTCTATTTCCTTCACCAGATTAAGGAAGTTTTCTTTCAGTATTTTTTCAAACAGATTTCCAATTTCTTGCTCTTTCTCTTCTCCTTCTGGCATCCCTATGATGTGAACATTGGACCTCTTGAAGTGGTCCCAGAGGCTGCTTACACTATCCTCATGTTTTTGGATTCTTTTCTCTTCTTGTCATTTTTGCTTCCTTATGTTCCAAATTATTGATTTGATTCTCAGCTTCATCCACTCTACTGTTGTTTCCCTGTAAGTTGTCCTTTATTTCAATTAGTGTATCCTTCATTTCAATTAGTGATCTCTTTTATGCTGTTGAGGTCCTCACTGAGTGCCTTGAGCATCCTTATAACCAGTGTTTTGAACTCTGCATCTGGTAGATTCCTTTTCTCCCTTTCATTTAGTTCTCTTTTCTGGAGTTTTAATCTGTTCTTTCATTTGGGCCATGTTTCTTTGTCTCCTCATTTTGGTGGCCTCCCTGTGTTTGTTTCTATGTATTAGGTAGAGCTGCAATGACTCCTTGTCTTGGTAGCTTGGCCTAATGTAGTAGGTGTCCTGTGGGGTCCAGTGGCACAGCCTCCACTCTCTCCCAAGCTAAGATGCACCCTTTGGGTGGGCTGAGTACACCCTCCTCTTGTAGTGAAGCCTTGACTGCCATTGTCGGGTCAATGGGAGGGATTCACCCAGGCCCGTCAGCTGCAAGGACAGGTTGTAACCACTGACCCCCAACCTCCACCCTCTGTGGAGGATCAGCTAGCTGTACAGGGGCAGGATGGTGGTGCTTGAACGTGGTCTGTAGCTGTCCACTGGGTGCACAGGCCAGGGTCAGCCCCCACCTGTGTTCTGCCTGGGGCCTCCCTGCATGAGCTACAAAGCAATCTGCAGATGTCTGTCACTTGTGCTGGGCTTGGAGGTTCCCAGGCAAAGTCAGGCTGTGAACCTTGGCTGGCTGTTGCTAGTGCCAGACCTAGGACCACTTAGCAAGTGGTATGGGTGCTGGGAGCTTGCTGAGGCTGGCTGTTGCTTGTTTGAGAGAATTTAGGAAGTTGTGAAGCATGAACCAAGACTAGCCATTCATGTGAAAAAGCCACTGTTAACAGCTTGGGTGGGCCCATAAACTGGTGGGTTATAGTCTCAGGGGATCTCTGGGGATCTCTGGGGTGGTGCAAACAGTGTTAGCCAGGCTGATGGAGTCTCAGATATGGCACCAGCCTGCCGGCTCTGTGACTCTATGAGGGAGAGGGTTCTGAAAAGGGACAATGGCTTCTTCCTACCTATGTATGTGGCAGAAAGCTGTCCCCCAGGTCTTGCCTTGATGGCAGACACTTCACTTCCTCTCTGTATGCCACTGGTGCCTTTCAAGCTGCTACCCCAGTGTTGGGACTCTGAGGGTGATTACGTGCATGAATTTTTTAAGAGAAACTACTTGGGATTCCAGAAATGTCTTCCACTGACTCAGTGCCTGCTGGTTTTTGCAACCAGAAGTTATGGGGACTTATGTTCCTGGCAGTGGAACCCTCGTCTGGGGACCTTATAATGGGCTGGGAGTCCTTGCTCCTGAGCTATCTCTCCTGAATTTTTATCTACCACACATGGATGTGTGATTACCCTGTTCCTTTTCTCTGCTCCTTCTACCAGTCTGAGTGGTTGTGATTTCTTTAATTCCATAGTCATCAGACTTCCTGCTCATTTTTTTTGAGAGTTCTGGGGAATGGTTGTTGTATAATTTAGTTGTAACTTTTATGTAGTTGTGTGAGGTCAGCCATGTTTACCTATGCCACCGTCTTGACCAGAGGTCCTCTGTTGATTTACTTAAGAGGGCCATTCTGCAGGTGAGGTGATACTTCATTGTGGTTTTAACTTGCATACCCATGATGATTAGTGTTGTTGAGCATCTTTTTGTATTTATTCGCCATCTGTATGCCCTCTTTGAAGAAAGGTCTCTTCGTGTCCTCTGCCCATTTTTTAATTAGATGGTTTGGGATTTTTGGTGCTTTGTTGTATAAGTTCTTTATATATTCAGGATATGAACTCCTTACTGGATGTATCATTGGTGAATACCTTCTCTCATATGGTAGGTTGTCATTTCATTTTATTGACGGTTTCCGTTGCTACCCAAAAACGTTTTCATTTGATGGAGTCCCATTTGATTATTTTTTCTTTTGTTTCACTTGCCTAAGGATATATATATATCAAAAAATTGCTAAGAGCAATGTCAAAGAGTTTACTGTTTGTGTTTTCTTCCAATTTTATGGTTTCAGGTTACATTTAAGACTTTAATCCATTATGAGTTTATTCTTGTATAATGTGTAAGAAAGTAGTCTTGTTTCTTTTTTCCATGTATCTGTCCAGTTTTCCCAATACCATTTATTTAAGAGACTGTCTTTTTCCCTTTGTATATTTTTACCTCTTTTGTCTTAGATTAATGGACCATATAGGCATGTATTTCTTTAGGGCTTCTCTATTCTGTTCCATTGATCTATATATATGCTTTTATGCCATTACCATGCTGTCTTGATTACTGTAGCCTTGGAGGATGGTTTAATGTTGGGTAGCATGATACCTCCAACTTAGTTCTTTCCCAAGATTTCTGTGGCACTGTGACCAGTGTGGCTCAGTTGGTTTGGCATCATCCTACAAAGTGAGAGGTTGCTGGTTGAATTCCCGGTCAGAGCATATGCCTGGGTTGTGGGTTCAGTTCCTGGTCTGGGCGTATACAAGAGGCAAACCATCAGTTTCTCTGTCACACATTGATGTTTCTCCCTCACACATTTTCCCTCCCTTCCTCTCCCTTTAAAAATAAAGAAATAAAATATTTTAAAAATGATTTTCATGGCCATTTGGAGTTTTTGTGGTTCAATATACATTTTAGGATTATTTGTTCTAGTTCTGTGAAATATGTCATTGGTATTTTGATAGGGATACAGTGAATCTATAGATTGATTTGGGTAGTATGAACACTTTAACAATGTTAATTTTTCTTATACATGGGTATAGTATATGTTTCCATTTATTTGTATCCTCTTCAATTCTTCTTTCAATGTGTTATAATTTTTTAAGTACAGGTATTTTATTTTCTTTGTTAAATTTATTCCTTGGTATTTTATTTTTAATGTGATTTTCTTCTTGTTCTTTTTTATTTTTCTTAGTTCATCTTATCTCCTTTATGCCCCTCCTCCCTGCACCCCATCACCCTCCAGCATTTCCTGCCCCTTCCAGTTCATGTCCATGAGTCATACATATAAGTTCTTTGGCTTCTCCATTTCCCATACTATTCTTAACCTCCCCTGTCTATTTTGTACCAATCAATTATGCTTCTTATTCCCAGTACCTTTCCTCCCATTATCCGCCTTCCCCTCCCCACTGATAATCCTCCATGTGATCTCCATTCCTGTGATTCTGTTCCCGTTCTAGTTGTTTGCTTAGTTTTTGTTTTTTAGGTTCAGTCATTGATAGTTTTGAGTTTGTTGTCTTTTTATTGTTCATATTTTTATCATCTTCTATGTAATGGATAAGCCCCTTTAACATTTCATATAATAAGTGTTTGGTGATGGTAAACTCCTTTAACTTCACCTTATCTGGGAAGCACTTTATCTGCCCTTCCATTCTAAATGAAAGCTTTGCTGGATAGAGTAATCTTGGATGTGGGTCCTTGCCTTTCATGACTTGGAATACTTCTTTCCAGCCCCCTCTTTCCAGGCCCCTCTTGCCTTCAAGGTTTCTTTTAGAAATCAGCTGATAGTTTTATGAGAACTCCTTTGTAGGTAACTTTCTCCTTTTCTCTTGCTGCTTTTAAGATTCTCTCTTTATCCTTAATCTTAGGTAATGTAATTAAGATGTACCTTGGTGTATTCCTCCTTGGGTCCAACTTCTTTGGGACTCTCTGGGCCTCCTGGATTTCCTGGAAGTCTTTTTCCTTCACCAGATTGGGGAAGTTCTCCTCCGTTATTTTTTCAAATAAGTTTTCAATTTCTTCCTCTTGTTGTTCTCCTTCTGGAACCCCTATGATTCTGATGTTGGAATATTCCAACCTTGTCCCAGAGGTTCCTAAGCCTCTTCTCATTTTTTTGAATTCATTTTTCTTCATTCTGTTCTGGTTGAATGTTTATTTCTTCCTTCTGCTCCAAACTGTTGATTTGAGTCCCAGTTTCCTTCCCTTCACTGTTGATTCCCTGTGCATTTTCCTTTATTTCACTTTGCATAGCCTTCACTTTTTCCTCTATTTTGTGACCATTTTCAACCATTTCTGTGACCATACTCAACCATTCTGATTACCAGTGTTTTGAACTCTGCAACTGATAGGTTGGCTATCTCTTCATCACTTAGTTGTATTTTTCTGGAGCTTTGACCTGTTCTTTCATTAGGGCTATATATTCTTTTGTCTCAGCGCACCTGTTACATAGTAAGGGGTGGAGCCTTAGGTATTTGCTAGGGCAGGGCAACCCCTGTCACTGCTTTGTGGCACAGTATGTGGGGGAGGGATTGGAGAGAGAACAATGCTGCTTGCTCACCTCTCAGCTGGCTTTCAGTCACTTTCTCCACTAACTGCAAGCAAGGGGCCCATCTAATGCTAATTCCCAGATAGGTGGTTTTGTATACATTCTAGGACCCTTTGGGTCTCTCTAACAAACTCTCCTGTGGGAATTTCTCCTGCTGCCTCAACTCCCACAGGTTTTTTCAGTCAGAGGTTTTGAGGCTTTATTTCCCCACACTGGAATTCTGGGTTGCACAGTCTTTCTCACTCCCCAGTTGTTCCTTCTGGTTTACGCACAGGCAAATGTGGAACTGCCCACTTCGCTAGATTCTGCCTTGCTGTGAGTCATCTCCATCCTGGGTGCCTGTCTCTGCCCCTCCTACTGGTCTGGATCAATATTTCTTCTTTAACTCCTTGGTTGTCATACCTCCATACAGCTCAATTTTCTGGCAGGTCTGGTTATTTTTTGTTTTTAAATTTGTTGTCCTTCTTTTGGTTGTGCAAGGAGGCAAAGTGTTTCCACCTATGCCTCCATCTTGGGAAGAAGTCCTAATTTTGTTAATAGCAATTAGTCTGTTCAGATTTTCTGTTTCTTCTTTACTCACTCTTGGAAGATTGTATGTTTCTAGGAATTTAGCCATCTCTTCCAAATCGCCCATTTCTTGGCATATAATTCTCTGTAGTATTTTCTTAAAATCCTTTATATTTCTGTGTTGTCAGTTGTCACTTCTCTTTCATTTCTTTGGGTTCTTTCTTCCTTCTGGGTGAGTCTGGCTAAGGTTTTACCACTTTTGTTTCTTTTCAAAGATAAACAAAGAACCAAGTCTTGGTTCCATTAATCTTTTGTATATTTTAAAGATTCTATTACACTTATTTCTGCTCTGATCTTTATTACTTCCCTTTGTCTATACACTTTTGCCTTGTTTGTTTTTTTCTAAGTCCTTAGGTATAAGGTAAGATTGTTTACATGAAAATTTTATTCTTTTTTAAAAAAGATTTTATTTATTCATTTCTAGAGATAAAGGAACAGAGGAAGAAAGAGAAGGAGAGAAACATTGATGTGTGTGAGAAACGTTGATCAGTGGCCTCTCACACAACCCCATTCTGGGACCTGGCCCGAAACCCGGGCATGTGCCTTGGCTGGGAATCAGACTTGCGACATTTCAGTTCACAGGCTGGCACCCAACTCACTAAGCCACACAAACCAGGGCTGAAATTTTTATTGTTTCTTAAGTTAGGCCTGTATTGCTGTGAATTACCTTGGTTTCACAGGTTTTTGAACCTGCTTTAACTGTGTCCTATACATTTTGGGTTGTTTTTTCATTTTTATTTGTCTCTAGTTATCTGCTTATTTCTTCTTTGATCTCATTGTTAATTAATTTTTGTTAAGTAGCATATTACTTAGTGTCTTTGTGTTTTTCAGTTTTCTTCCTGTAGTTGATATCTATTTTCATAAAATTGTGGTCAGAAAAGATGCTCGATATGACTTCAATCTTCTTAAATTTATTGAGACTCGATTTGTGGCCTAACATAAGGTCTATCCTAAAAAATGTTTCATGTGAACTTGAGAAAAATCTGTATTCTGCTACTTTTGGATGAAATGTCCTAAAAAAATCAATTAAGTCCAGCTGGTCTACTGTGTGACTTAAGGCCACTGTCTCTTTGTTGATTTTCTGTCTGGATGATTCATCCATTGATGTCAGTAGGGTGTTAAAGTCCCCTACTATGACTGTGTATTACTGTTCATCTTTCCCTTTATGTCCATCAATATTTGCTTTATATAGTTACAAGAGTTATGACCTCTTGTTGGATTGTTCTCTTTTTCATTATGAATATACCTTTCTTTGTATGTTGTTACAGCCCTTGTTTTGAAGTCTATTTTGTCTACTCTAAGAATTGCTACTCCAGCCCTGGCTGGTGTGGCTCAATGGATTGGGTGCCGGCCTGTGAACCAAAGGGTCACTGCATCAATTCCCAGTGAAGGCACATGTCAGGGTTGTGAGCTGGGTCCCTGGTGGGGGATATGTGAGAGGCAACCACACATTGATGTTTCTCTACCTCTCTTCCTCCCTTCTACTCTATAAAAATAAATAAAATCTTTCCAATAAAAAGACCTTTTTTAAAAAATGAGAATTCCTACTCCAGCTTTTTTGTTTGTTTCTATTTGCATGTGTGTGTCTTTCAACCTGTAGTAAGTCTTTTGTAGGCACTATATGTATGGATCTTGTTTGTTTGTTTGTTTGTTTGTGCTTACATTGTGCTTTTAAAAAATAATTGTTGCCCTGGCTGGCATGGCTCAGTGGATTGAGCACCAGCCTGTGAACCAAAGGGTCACCAATTCAATTCCTAGTCAGGGCATATGTCTGGGTTGCAGGCCAGGTCCCCAGTGGGGGGCATTTGAGAAGCAACCACACATTTATGTTTCTCTCCCTCTCTTTCTCCTTCCCTTCCTCTCTGTCTAAAAGTAAATAAAGTATTTTAAATATTTTTTTGAAAAAATAAAGATAAAAATAATTGTTGCCCTGGCTTGGTGGCTCAGTTGGTCGGAGCACCATCCTGTACACCAAAAAGTTGTTGGTTTGATTTCCAGTCAGAGCGCATACCTAAGTTGCAGTTTCAATCCCCAGTCAGGGCACGTATGGGAGGCACTGATGGATGTTTCTCTCTCACATCAATGTTTATCTCTCTCCCCAGCTTTCTCTCTGTCTTTCTCTCTCCCCGTCTCTCTCTGGAATCAATGAACATATCTTCAGATGAGGATTAGAAAAAATAATAATTTATTTTTCAATTACATTTGATATAAAAATCTTAGTTTCAGGCATACAGCATAGTGATTAGACATTTATGTAACTTATGAAGTGATTACCCCAAAAGTCTAGTAATGATCCTACACCATACATAATTATTACATTATTACTGACTATATTCCCTATGTTGTACTTAACATCCCCATGACTATTTTTATAACTCAGAATTTGTGCATATTTTAAAAAAAGTTTGTATTTATTTATTTTTAGAGAGAGGGGGAGGGGAAGAGTGAGAGAGACACCGATGTGCAAGAGAACCATTGACCAGTTCCTTCTCGTGCGCCCTCAACTGGGGACCTGGCCTGCAATCCAAGCATGTGCCCTGACTGGGAATCAAACCAGCACCACTTCGGTTTGCAGGCTGATGCCCAATCCACTGAGCCACACAAACCAGGGCTTTTTTCTTCTTCTTAAAGAACACTCTTTGAGCCCTGGCTTGTGTAGCTCAGTGGATTGAGCGTGGGCCTGTGAACCAAAGGATCGAAATTTGATTCCCAGTCAGGGCACATGCCTGGGTTGTAGGCCAGTTCCCAGCAGGGGACACATGAGAGGCAACCATACTTTGATATTTCTTTCCTTCTCTCCTTCCCTTCCCCTCTAAAGATAAATAAATAAAAATCTTAAAAAAAAAAAAGAAGACTCTTTGACATGTCTTGTAATGATGGTTTGGTGATGATGAATTCCTTTAGCTTTTTCTTGTTGGGGAAGCTCTTTATGTGTCCTTTGATCTAAATGACAGCTTTGCTGGCTAGAGTAATCTTGGTTTTAGGAGCTTGCTTTTCATCATTTTGAGTATTTCATGCCAATCACTTCTGGCCTGCAATGTGTTGTTGAGAAATCAACTGACATTCTTATGGGAACCTTCTCATGGATGACTAACTGCTTTTTTTTCCTTGCTGCTTTGAAGATTCTCTCTTTGTCTTTAACCTTTGACATTTTAATTATGATGTGTCTTAGTGTGGGCCTCTTTGGGTTCATCTTGTTTGGGACTCTCTGTGCTTTCTTAACTTGTATGTCTATTTCGTTTGCTAGATTAGGGAAATTTTTCATCATTATTTCTTAAAATAGGTTTTCAATTCCTTGCTCTCTCTCTTCTGGTACCTGTATGATGTGAATGTTGTTATGCTTGCTGTTGTTCCAGAGCCCCTTAAACTATCCCCATATTTAAAATTCTTTTCTGTTTTTTTTGCCATTATGATTGGATATTTTCCACTAACTTGCCTTCCAAATCAATGATGTCATCCTCTGCTTCATCTAATGTACTGTTGATTCCCTCTAATGTATTCTTTTTTTATATAACTGAATTTTATTTAAAAATACTTTGTATACTTTTCTGTTTTTTAAATATATTTTATTGATTATACCATTACAGTTGTTCTTTCCCCCCCTTCATTCCCCTCCACCCGCACACCCCCTCCCCCACCATTCTCCCCCCCTTAGTTTATAACCACGTGTCTCAAGTTCTTTAGATTCTATATTTCCCCCACTATTCTCGCCGTCCCCCCTATCTATTTTCTACCTACCATCTATGCTATTTTCTGTGCCTTCTCCCCCCTTCTCCTCCTCCCACTCCCCTGTTGCTAACCCTCCATGTATTCTTCATTTCTATGGTTTCACTCCTGATCTAGCTGTCCTCTTGGTTTGCTTTTGTTTTAGGTGTGGTTGTTAATAACTGTGTGTTTGCCGTCCTTTCACTGTTCATATTTTTCGTCTTCTTTTTCTTAGATAAGTCCCTTTAACATTTCATATAATAAGGGCTTGGTGATGATGAACTCCTTGAACTTGACCTTATCGGAGAAGCACTTCCATTCTGAATGAAAGCTTTGCTGGATAGAGCAATCTTGGATATAGGTCCTTGTCTTTCATGACTTGGAATACTTCTTTCCAGACCCTTCTTGCCTGTAAGGTCTCTTTTGAGAAATCCGCTGATAGTCTGATGGGAACTCCTTTGTAGGTGACTGTCCCTTTATCCCTTGCTGCTTCTAGGATTCTCTCCTTCATTTTCATCTTGGCTAATGTAATTATGATGTGCCTTGGTGTGTTCCTTCTTGGGTCTGACTTCTTTGGGACTCTCTGAGCTTCCTGGATTTCCTGGAAATCTATTTCCTTTGCCAGACTGGGGAAGTTCTCCTTTATTATTTGTTCAAATAAGTTTTCCACTCGTGGCTGTTTCTTTCCCCCTTCTGATACCCCTATAATCCGGATGTTGGAACGTTGAAAGATGTCCTGGAGGTTCCTAAGCCTCTCCTCATTTTTTTGAATTCTCATTTCTTCATTCCTTTCTGGCTGGATGTTTTGTTCTTCCTTCTGGTCCATTCCATTGATTTGAGTCCCAGTTTCCTTTCCATCACTATTGGTTTCCTGGACATCTCCCTTCATTTCAATTAGTTTAGCCTTCATATGTTCCTCTAATTTGTGACTATAATCATCCAGTTCTGTGAGCATCCTGATAAATAGTATCTTGAATTGTGCTTCTGAGAGGCTGGCAATTTCTCGGTCGCTGAGAGTTATCAGCTCTGGGACTTTGAGTTCTTCTTGCGCCATCTTTTGGGCTGTTCGTGCCTGTTACGTAGCAGGATCAGAGCCCTAGGAGTTCACTAGAGCAGGGCAACTCAGTCGCTGGGTTGTGACGTTGTATGTGGGGGTGGGGCCAAAGAGGAACAATGGCGTCCTGTCTGCCGCCTGCCGCCGTGGCCCCCACCGGCGCCGCAGCCGCCACCGTCACCGGGCCCACGGATTTCGTCACACGGCACGTGAGTGTGCCACCGCTGTCAGCCCTCCACCACTGGGTTCGCCCCTGGGGCCTGCGTGGTCCATCTCACTGTGCGCGAATGTATGACCACGGTCAGTCTGCCCCACACCCTGACTGGGTCCGGGCTGTCTGCTCGCCTAGGTCAGGGAATCTGTGCTGCCCGACCCTGCTCCGCTGCTGGCTCCGCCCCTCTTACCGTCCCGTTGAACGGTTCGTACGTAGTTGTCAGACTTTCGTATAATTCAATTTTCTGGTCTTTGGGTGTATCTTTGTTCTCCAAACCTTTGTTGTATTCAAACTTGGCTGTGGGAGAAGGCACAGTGTTTCCACCCATGCCTCCATCTTGGTGGAAGTCTCTGATGTATTCTTTTGAAATTTTATTTTATTTACTTCTAGAGAGAGGGGCAGAGAAGTAGAAAGAGAGGGATAGAAACATCAATGTGTTAGAGAGACATCAATCAGTTGCCTCTTATATGCGCCCTTACCAGGGACTAAACCTGCAACCCAGGCATGTGTCCTGATCTGGAATTGAACTGGCAACCTTTTACTTTGTGGGATGATGCCAAACAAACTGAGCCACAGCGATCATGGCTCTAATATATTCTTCATGTCAGTTAATGCATTCTTCATTTCTGGTGGGTTCTTTTTTTTTATGTTTTCTATTTCCATTATTGTGTTTGCTATTTCTTTGTTAAAATTCTTAGTTCATCTGCTCTTCCCCTAAGTTCATTGAGCATTAACTCTGCATCTGGTAGATTGCTTATCTCCATTTTGTTTCGTTCTTTTTATGGGGTTTTGTTTTGTTCTTTCATGTTTCTTTGTCTCCTCATCTTGGCTCAATCTCTGTGTTTGTTCCTATGTATTTGGCATATTTGTCATGTTGCCTCGTCTTGGTAGAGTAGCCTTATGCTGTACACTCTGTGTTTCCCTTGTTGTTGTTGTGCGTGTGTGCCCTGCTGTTGTAGTTGAGCATTGATTGCTGTTGGCATGTCAGTGGGATGGATTGACCTTAGGGTAGTTGCCTTTGAGGAATGACCATGACTATAGTAGAGGAGCTGTTGTACAGGGTCTGAGCCCATGTAGCAGGATTCACTTTAGCAGGATTCTCAGTACTTGCCAAGACCACCTTTTGGGTGTGTCACTTGTGGAGGTGGTTGTGTGGTGGTCTGGTGTAATCTGAAGCTGGCCGCTGGGTGTGTTGAATCTAGAGCCTCTTGGAAAGGAAGGGCTCTGTTGCAGGTCAAGGTCAGCTACTACCTGTGCCTGGCCCAGGGCTGTGTGGTATGAGCTACAAAATGACCTGCAGTTGGTTGCTGTTTGCATTAGGCTTCATGGGGCCTGGGAGAGGCTAAGTGTTGAAATGAGGTCTGCTGCCATTAGTGTCAAGGTTCAGGCAGCTTAGCAAGATGTACAGGGCACCCTGAGGCCAGACACTGCTTGTTTGGGGTTTGTGAACCTTTAAGAGATTTTAGGAAAGTCTGCAGCAGGAATCAAGAGAGGTAGCTTGCATGGAAAAGCCCCTGGTAATTGGTTGAGGCAGGGTCTTGGAATCATCAGGATAGGGCAAATGGTGTTAACCAAGTTGATGGACACTCAGACCTGGCACCCACCTGTGCCTGCAAACTGTATGTGTATGGAACTCAATGAAGGAACAAAATTTCAAAGATTGCTGCCCCTCCAGCCCTCACCCTGAAGTCAGACCATTCAGTTTTTCCCTGTATGACCCTGGCACTTTCCTTGTTTTTATCCAAGGACATGCTTACTGATTTTAGAGAGAGGGGAGGAGAGGGAGAGAGACAGAGAGAGGAGGAAGGAAACATTATGTGAGAGAGAAATGTCGGTGGGTTGCCTCTCGTACACACCCTGACTAGGGGCCAAACCTGCAACCTAGACATGTGCTATGGCTTGGAATCAAACCTGCAACCTTTCAGTTTATGGGATGACACTTCAACCAACTGGGACACACCAGCCAGAGATGTCCCTAGTGCTTTTTAAGCTGTTGCCCAGCACTGGAGCTCAAAGCAAGTGAGTCCATCAGTGAGTAAATCCATGAGCAGATCCTTCAAGAGGACACCTGGGATTACAGCAACCTCAGTTTCACTGCAGCACAATCCATGCTTATTTCCACAGCCAGAAGTTACGGGGACTACTCTTCCCTGCTGTGGAACCTCGAACTGGAGAGCCCAGTGTGAGACCACTTGCTCCTTATGGGGAACCTCTGCAGCTGAGATATCCCTCCTGATTCTTGACCACATGGGTATGGGGCTTGCCCGTACTACATCTACCCCCACCTACCAGTTTTGACGTGGCTTTTTTAGTGTGTCCTTAGTTATGGGACTTTTGTTCAGCTAGTTTTCAGATGGTTCTCAGGAGTGATTGTTCTGTAGTTTCTTTGTAATTTTGATGTGGTCACAGAAGAAGGCAATCACAGCATTTACCTACTCTGCCACCTGGACCAGAAGTCCTACCATGTGCTTCTTATATACCAAGCTATTTCTATAGTGGTTTATTTTAAGTTGATAGTCACTTAAGTGTGAACACATTCTAAAATCACTACAATTTTTACTCATCTCCCTCCACGTACATGGTTTTTGAGTGCCTCTGTACTTTTGAGACAATTAATGTGGGGCTCCAGAACCTAAACTTGCTACAACGCTTCAGATCCTTAGTTTGATGCCGTCAATGAGGATACACGGACAACCCAGGTTCATCCTTGCACTAGACATCTTATATCCACTGAAGGTGAGGAAGGCTGATCTCTGGCCATTAATCAAGCAAGTGTTCGCTCAGTATGGTCAGAACGAAATGAGCAGCTGCCCTGAGTTAGGCCTGCCTGACTGCTGTTGGCAACTCCTTTGGGTTTGCTGAAGAGTAGCAAGTTACAGAGCTTTTCAAATAAAGTGCATACAAAATAAGACCAACATGCATACAATAGAGCAGATTGAGTACTCTTCCAGACAGAGAAATCCAAGACCCTAGGACTTGAACCCAAGGTTCAAGACTCAAACCGTACCTTTGAGGATCTCAGTAGTTGTGACCTTTCCTCAGACTGGCTCCCTAGGTGGGATTCATACCCCAAATCCTAGCCCTGGGAATTCTAACCCAAGCCTCTGGAGGTGGGACTCACACAATCATCAAGAGATTTCTTTAGACAATTTAGGCATATGTGCTCATTAGCAAGGTCGCTCACTGGAAAGATGTCTGACCCAGGGGCTGTTTCTTCTCCTAAAAGTGAAAGTTACCCCCAGGGCACCGCAGTGGAGTAGTAGGAACCCAGCAGCTGAACCTTCAGACCATCTGTCTCGGCAGCTCAGGGTCAGTTTCAAGGGCCCTTGCCCTGTCAGTGGCTTCAGGACCTCAAGCAGGCAGTCACAAGATAAGACCAAGGTCCCTTTGTAGTCACCAAAATTTTTGCTAAGCAAGGACCCACTGTCTGATGTCCATAGGAGCCAATACTCTGGCACCAGCTTTTGAGAAGAGAAAAGGCTTTTACTGCCAAGTCCACCTGCAAGGGGAGAGGAGGCAAGGCTCAAATCTCTCCCTGGTCCAGGGTTCAGGGTGAGTTTTAAAGGTTAGGGGAAACAGGCTGGTTCGTGGAAGCTTCGGCAGGGTGGGTTTCAACCGCGGGGTTTTTGGTGTTTGATCATTTACGGTAAGATACGGTAAGGGGCTGCAACACTGGGTCTTCTGGACAACAGATCGTTCACTTTGAAAGGGTTCCAGTGTTTAAGTTCTGGTCACATCCTGGTCCTTTGATTCCGTCCAGGGAAGGTGGTACACCTGGAGGTCAAAGTTCTCTCCTCTGGGCAGGCTTGGGCTGTGTGACTTACGAATTTCATCTGTTGTTTCTGAAAAGCAACTCAGTATCTTGTTAGAAACAGGATAGAATGAGTTTGAGCTGGTTCTGCCATTACACCTCTGTCCAATTGCAGAAACTGAGCTTTCTAGGAGGCCTGCTTCAACTTCTGCCTGCTGTCAGAAACACAGAACTTGGTCATTTGCAGCAGGGTCTTCCTAGACTTGAGTAGGGTGAGAAGAGAAAACACTGCCCAGATTTCTTCTTTTCTCCCTGCAGGATTCAGGAGTGAGAGTGACAAGGAGAGCCCTTCACGAGAAAGGCCTGAAGACAGAGCCTCTCAGGAGGCTCCTTCCCAGGAGGGGCCTGCGGACCAACACCCGGCCCAGTCCTGCAGTGCCTCAGGACACCAGATCTCCGGGGGGAGGCAGCAAGGCCCCGAGGGCACCCAGGACTATCCCCCAGGGGAAGGGGAGGTGAGCTGGCTCCTTAGGCAAGGCGAGGCCCTTAGGCCTCCCTTGGCCACCCCAAGATTCAGCCACCCACCGTGCCCCGAGGGTGGGAAGATTTTCCTTGCTAGACAGCCAACACAGGAACATTTGGGCTAGCGGCCCCAGCCTGGCCGGAACTGAAGGTCACAGCACCCCTCTTGCTCACCACCTGCTGTTGCACATGAGCATACCCACCAGCACCCCAAATGTGGAAGGGCTTGGAGCACAACTGGAATCATATCCAGCGCCTGAGGATGCATCACAGCCAGGGGCCCTGGCCCTGCTGGAGGGTGGGGCAGACTCTGGGTAGCTGGGCCCACCTCCTCAGGCACCAGGGCTCCCACTCTGGGCCCTCGAACCAGATGTGAACACGAGGGCCCATCGCCTTCCCCATCTGAGGGGCAGAAGCAGTGCCTCCGCTCAGACTTCCACAGGCCTCCCGCCTCCCACACCACCAGGCGTTGCCTGACCAATGACCGCTTCATTGCACAGAGGCTCACCGCCTGTGTGGAGACCCTGAGCGGCTGTGTGGAGACCACCCGACCCGATGCTCCACCCCATCCCCTACCTAACACCTCCCCTGAAGGTCCATGATGTCAAGCCTACCTGCGGGATTACCTCAATTGCCAGAGAAAGAGCAGCAAGAGCTTCCCTCCAGGTGCCAACCTTGCCAGTCCCCTGAGAATCCACGTGGGCAAAAGGCCTTTTGCCAGGGAATCTGCCTGGCCATCTCGCACCTCAGGACTTGTAGGGAGATGGGGAAGGTGGTGTGGGCTTAGCAGGGAGGCCCTGAGGCTTCAGGGGCACTTGGAGAAGGCCCAGGGCATGGGCCCTTTGAGTGATTCCAAGGGTTTTCATCAAGTTCTTGTTACCAATTCCACTGCTGCGCCTGTTTACTAGGAAATAATAAGGTTTCTGATTTGTCAAGAGCTTACTCTGTGCCAAGCTTTGTGATTTGTGGGAGTTATCCCATTTAATCTTCACCATCTCTATGACATTGCTATTCTCACTATCAGCATTTTACAGATGGAGAAACTAAGTCTCAGAAGCTAAGGGACCTGCCTAAAGTCACACAGCCAGTATATGGCAGAACTGAGTGCACCGAGACTGGTCTGCCTGCCTGACTCCACAGGCTGCCCTACAGCATGGCTTCTCCGGCTGCGTGAGTTAAGGGCACAGGTTTGACAGAGCATCCATTAACGGAACATCCATTTTTCTTGTGGTAATTATATAAAACAGTTTTTAGACTAAAGTGAGCAGA
Organism: Sturnira hondurensis; assembly: GCF_014824575.4. Classification (NCBI taxonomy): domain Eukaryota; kingdom Metazoa; phylum Chordata; class Mammalia; order Chiroptera; family Phyllostomidae; genus Sturnira; species Sturnira hondurensis. The sequence goes on from NW_028085723.1 coordinate 23,890, forward strand.
TACTCCGTAGAATGAAAGTTCACAATTGCACCAATGACTGAGATATAACTTGAGATGTCATAGAAGTTTCATGCTCAGGCCAATGTTTTTCAGGCTCAGTCCATGGAACCTTGAAATGACCTCTTCCCAGACCTCTGCCTTCAGAGGGGTGTTGGCCCAGGAAGCTCTGCTCCGGGACGGGCTCCTGTGTGGATCCTTTCTGGGGGGCCAAGAAGATGGCCTTTCCACTGTTTGCCATCCCACTGGGTTGCTTGGGAAGTTCACTTGGTTTCAAGTTTCCAAATTTCCAACAGATATTGATCTTCAAGATTTTGGAATGAAAAATTGAAATTCTTGGGAATTCCTGATTATCTTAATTTGTATTTTCATAACTTCATGTATTTTTTATAAATGAGAAATACACATTTAGTAGTAATTACAAAGAACTGTAGGGTATCACAAATATTCTAAACCTAGAAAGTACCAGAGAACGTTATTGGTTAGGATTCAAATAACAAAATGTTTAAATCTCTAACAAGATTGTCTTCACTACACAGAATCATGTGTTTAAATTGCCAATTTAAGGACTTAATTGTTTCCAAAATTTTGCTATTTCTTGAAAGATCATTTATAGGACTTGCATAAGATATACTATGCATGTAAACTGTTTAATATTTGTGAGGATGACTCACTGTTGACAGACTACAAATTTGCCTTTAATGTGGCAACAGCACCCAAAAGACTGATTGGTCTGTGACCACTTTTCTCCTATGTGCTCCCGGCCCAAATTCCAGAATGTCTTCCCTAACCGTGGACTCCACGGTCAGCGTTCTCTTCTCTTGCTTTCTACTTAATATCAGCAGATTCCTTCAAACCAGGAATGTCTCTGTTTATTATTAGGCATTAATTCTCACAGGAAAATTATAATACTTTTTTCTACTTTCCTCATTTCTTGACTGGTTGTTCTTGAAATTTAGAAAAACATAAAGTTTCTGGAAAATATCAGGAAGGCCTTTCTGCATGTATATATTAATCTGGTCTGAGCAGGATTGGCAAAACAAGTCTGATACAGAAATAATTGCCTGGCACGTCTTCCGACCCAGTCACTGAAGCTTCATGGTTTCAGGCAGTTCGGAGCCAGACCTAGTTATGGGTCCCAGTCCCCTCTCTCCTGGTCGTGGGACATGGGACAAGTCACTTTATCTCTCCGAGCTTTAATTTAATGAACAGAATGGTGCCTGGGAAATAATATACTTGCTTTGTGAGGCAATAGAATAGAAGGTTAAAAGTCTGGCTTTGGAGTCAGACAGTCTGTGATTCGAACCCAGTATTTACCACCTCTCTGACTTGGGGCAAGGTCTACCCACTCAGANACCTAGTTATGGGTCCCAGTCCCCTCTCTCCTGGTCGTGGGACATGGGGCAAGTCACTTTATCTCTCCGAGCTTTAATTTAATGCACAGAATGGTGCCTGGGAAATAATATACTTGCTTTGTGAGGCAATAGAATAGAAGGTTAAAAGTCTGGCTTTGGAGTCAGACAGTCTGTGATTCGAACCCAGTATTTACCACCTCTCTGACTTGGGGCAAGGTCTACCCACTCACTGTTTTTCTCTTCTGTAAAATGGAAAAGCTGATCACATTTCATAGGATTTAGGGAGTTTAAATGAGATCACATATGAAAATTCTTAACACAGAGCATGGTACATTGTAAATGATTGATAAATGATGGCCAATGTAGTTATAATCTGCTGTATCTACCTCACAGGGCTGTTGTGAGGATAAACTGGAGGTTGTGTTGTGCAAGTGCTTTCTAAGCTGTGAAACAGTGTCCACATACTTCTCTTTCCTTCAGAAACAGGATGGCCAGAAGCTACTGACAGATGTTAGTAGTGTTTCCAAGTAAGGGGTCTGAAGATGCTTACTCATATCCATAGAAGGTAGCTGTGTTGAAAAGAAGGTGTCACCATGGTTACCTGGTAAACAGGGTGTAGCTGCAACCAAGTGGGCAAACTCTGGCATTGTCTGACTTGGGGTACACTTGGAAGACAGGAGGATAAACGATTTTCAGGAGCTGGTTTTGGAGAAAAAAACCAGTGTTAAATGGAGCCTTCCTGCTGTATATTTGCTTAATAGGAATTGAAACAGAGGAAGGGGACCTGTAATAGAAGGTGGTGAGGAGGCTCTGACTATTGTCTACAGCCCTATTATTGGCTGAACTTAGGAAACAATCCTATTAGACAGAACCAACACATCCTAGGCCTGCTGTCTGCGCATGCGCCCCTGGTGCTCATTCATTCCTAGGCTGTAGGCCAACTTTGGATCACAGCGCTTTCCAAGATGACTTTCTGTAATACTGGCAGCAGTCCCATACAGTGATTACTGGCATGACTCCCGTTTTGCAGATGAGAGTCCGGCATCTGGGAGTTAAGCCCGTTGCTCGGGATCTTTCAGCCTATATGCTATGGAGTCAGAATTCAGAGAGAGTTCAAGCCCTTACACGCTTACCAGTCAACTAACTAGGAGCTAGATGCTGAACTGGAACAGGGAGAAGGAAACACATATGTAAAGGATTGAGCACCTAAGTGTCTTCCTTCTCTTCTCTTCTGTGACAACTCTCTCCCCCCCAAGATCTCCTGCTTTTCCTGGACAGTGTCTTTCCTTCCAGGGACATTTTTCTCAGCTTAGCCCTTAAGTCTGGGTATTCTGGGCCCTGTCCTTGGACTCATTCTCTTTCTTTTGCACAGGTCTATAAGAGAGCTTCTTTATGCCCACAGTCGAAGCTCCTGGTCATCTCGTATGCTAATCTAGACTGTCCCTCTGAGCACCAGCCTGGTCCAGCCAACTGCCTACTCATTCCAGGCTCATCCCCTCTGCATCCCCTACTCATCCCCTCTCATTCCAGGCTCCCAACTGCATTTTTCATCTCTCCTTTAACATCACTCTTCTCCTGAGTTCCCTTTCCTCCTTACCATGGCTTCTTCATTTCAAGTACTGGTTGTAGTGGTGGGGCATCCAAGCAGCCTTTGTAGATGAAACCTCTGGAATAAGGGCTAGAGATGGACTTTTGGATGTGTTTCCTGAAAGCTGCTGGCAGTTTGGGGGTGAACTTGGAAGGTGGAATTCTCCATTGAATCAGCATCCTGGCAGTGTGCCAGGTCCAGAGACAGAAGTGGAGGACACATCTGTGAGAGAAGTGGACAGGATCCCTGGCTTCAGGGAGCTTTCAGGCTACTAGAGAAAATGGACATTAAGGAATCCTTCAAAAACACAATATTATAAACAGTGCTAAGTATTGTGAAGGAAAGGTTTAGGGTGCTATGAAAGAACAGAATAGATCTCTACTATCTTGGGGGTCAAAGGCCATCTTTAGAAAGTGACAGTTACTGTAGCCCTGCGGTCTGAGTTGAGAGAAGACAATTCCATATAGAGGCAGCAGCAGGTATGTGCACAAAGGCCCAGACACGGAAAAGGGCTTGATGTGTTAGGAGAGCTGAGCCGGCCTATGTCAGTGGAGCTGAGTATGCTGGGGCCTGTGGGCAGGCTGAGACTGGACGGGCTGGCCAGGAGCGGCGGCAGATGCTTTGTGGGCCGTGGTAAGGAACCTGGATGTTTGGTTTGACTTTTAATTTGGAAATAATTTCAAAGTTACCAAAAATATACAAAGGATTCACCCTAACTGCTGAAATTACTTGCTCTCTCTCTATATATATATATTTAATATATAGTATATTGAGTTGGTCAAAAAGTCCATTTAGCTTTTTCCATAAAATAAAGACATATTTTTCATTTTCACCAATAACTTTATTGATTGGATATTTTGAGTATGTGGGCTGTCTCCTGCATGGTGTAACATTGATTGTCCTCAATTAACATCTCAATTTGATCACTATCAACTTTGAATGGTCTACCTGACCGTGGAGCATCGTCCAGTGAGACATCTCCAGCTGAAAACTTCTCAAACCAATTTTGACACTTTTGATCAGTCACAGCACCTTCTCCATACACTGCATAAAGCTTTATTTTTGTGCATTTCAGTTTTATTTTTACATTTCTTAAAAATAATAAAGCATAATAGGCCAAAAATGTTACTTATTTGCTTCCATCTTCAATATTAAAATGCTTCACAAAAATTTTTTTCCAAAAAAAATTCTGATTTTTTAAATGCATGCTGATATGACAGCTGTCACAATACAATCTAAAAAAATTGTTTTGAATGAAGTTAAAAACAACTAAGCACTAGCAGAACCATTGTGTGGGTAAAGCCCAGTGAATTTCTTGACCAACCCAATATGTACATGTACTTTTATTCTGAACTTTTGGAGACCGAGTCTCATGCATTATGTTCTCTACCCCTACTTATGATATATATTTCCTACCACAGTCCGGTACAATACAGTCATCTACTTTACTAAATTTAACATTGATGTAACCTGGTATCTAATTACCACCCATTTTGTCAGTTGTCTCAACGGTACCTTCTGTACGCCATGCTGTCTAGTGCAGGATCCAATCTAGAAAGGAGGTATTGTATTAAAGTGCCATTTCTTTTTAGTCTCCTTTAATCTGGAATCGTTAGCTTTCTTTATCTTGTATGATATTGATGTCATGGAAGAATACAGTCTCTCCCTCCTGTAGAGTGTTCCTCAGCTGGGGCTCGTTTGCCGGTCCTTCCTGGTTAGACACAGGTGATGCACCGCTGGCTGGAAGTCTGCACAGTCTTGTGTGCTCACGTGTGGCACAAGAGGCACGTAGCGTTCATCTGCTCTTCCTTGGTGATTTTTGTCTTATATTTCCAGTCTATAATTACTATTTTTCCCTTGGAACTGATAAACATTTACAACCACGCAGATATCCTATTTCATGGATCAGTAAATAGATGAGATTTAACACTTACTGATGATTCTTGCCTGACTCAAGTCAGTTTTTGTCACGATGTTTACAAAATGATGACTTCAACTCCAGCGCTGTCTCCACTGGACATTCTTTTGCTCGTTTATTTATATATTTATTATTAGTAGGGACTTTAAATTTCTATTATTTTCCAAAAGTTTTATAGCTATTAACCTTAATTATTTCAGTGCCCAAATCATCCCAAAATTGGCCAGTGGGAACCCCTTCAAACTACAAGCCTGAATTTTATCCCACCTCGAGCGCAGTGGGTCAGTAAGACCACCAGGAGTGCTGTGTGAAGGGGCACAGATGAGGAAGCAGGGAGACTCGTGAGGAGGCTCTTGTGCAGTCCAAGTAGGAGATGTGGTGTACACCAGGATGGTGACACGTAGCGCGAAGGAATGGCTGGATGTTCAGGAATGTTGGCAGTAGAGTTGGCAGGACTGGGTTGTGGAGTGAACGTGTGAGTGCTCAGGGAGGGAGAAGTCGGGAGTGACTGGAGTGGCTGGGTGGCTGGTGGGGGCTGCTTCCTCCCCGGGGAGGGTGAGCAGAGTAAGGGCATCAGTGGGACGGGTTTGTGCTTTGGACAGTTCAGTTTGAGATATCTTTGACATCTAAGTCAAGTGGACAATTTGATATATTGTTTCAGAGCTGGATATAGAAGTCCAGACCAGAAGAAAATTTAAGGGTTGCCACATATATATGACTTTGATTTTATGGTCCTGGAAAAATGCTGTAAGGGGAGAATATGTAGTGAGGAGAGAGAGGGGCCAGACTGAAGTTCACTGTTTTGGGGCCTTGGTGGTACGTGGCAGCTGACAATGGAGAGAGTTCTGAGGGGAGTCAATCACATGGATCCTGTAGTGTAAGGCCAAATCCTGATGTGTGTGGGGAACCATTAAAGGGCTATGAACAGAGTGACAGGGTATGATGTAAATTCTAGAAAGGTCGTTCTGACAGTCATGTGAAGATGGAGGGTTGTGGCGGAGACCCATGCTGTGGCTCTTTCTGAAGTTAGTCTGCTTGCCTCTTGCCCCTGGAGACAGGCCCGATGAATCCCTGTGCCTGGAGTGCCCTCTCCTTGTTCATCTGGGCACAAGAATGATGATCAAAACATCTGCCTCAACTGCACTTATCTGCTCAGGTAATGTGACCACAAGCCCCTATCTCCCTGCCTCATTTTGGTTGAAGCCACATAACTTATGTCTTGGACCTTTTCCCAGCCGTTTCAATGTAGGTATGAGTGTGCATGGGCTGGTCCTGGGGTTTGCAGTCGTCTCTCTGGAGACCACGATTCTTTGCCTCTGTGTGCTTCAAGTTCTGTGTGGTCTCTGGCACCCAGGCACCTGCCCATTCAAACCCGTGTTGTCTCCCAGTGTGTGCTCTACTTAGCAGGGGCAGCGCTGTGCAGAACGGCAATCTGACTGGAGGGTGTCTAAGGTCCCTTTGGAGACACAAATAACCAAAGGGAGAACTTTTAAGAGATTAGAGAAAGGGGCAGATGCTCTGGAAGCCTAGAAAAGGGACAGCTGTTTCTAGTTGGAGAAATCTAGGGATGATCCCTAGAGAAGGTGCCATTTGAACCAGGCTTTAAAGGTAAAGAGGACTATTTTCTATTTCACAAGAAAAATATTTAATTATTCAGTGGAAAAAGAAGAAATGAGAAAAAAATTGAAGCCCCACTTCCTCATTTTATTGACATTGTCAACACACTCATTACTGTGTAAATATCTCATCAGGCAAATACTTCATGGTTAGTTCTCTTAGTGTTGGAATGATTCATTTGAGGCCTCAAGATACTGACTTGGGGGCCGTGGCCTGGCCGTCAGATCAGAAGCAACTAGTGACCAAATGCGACTCAGGAATCACCGCTTGAGCCCATCCAACTCATTCTTTCATTTGGCAAATGTTTACTAAGGACCCACTACATCCCGGGCTCTGAGGATACAGTGATGATCGGGACCTGCTTCCTGCCATGAAGGCCTCAAGTCTAATAAAAAGGGAGTCACAAGTGGAAAGCATTTATTGTAGAGGACATGCAGATGCCACCCTAAGAGCACAGCGTGTATAAGATGTGGTGCTGACAGAGAAAGGAGCTGGAGGTAGCCGAAGCCTTGGGAGCAGATGAGCAGACAGAGCAGGGAATGAGCGGTGAGAGTGGGGAGGACTGAGGACACACGTCAGAGGGCCAAGTTCACGCGGAGCGTGACTACATACTTCTCAGTCCATAGGCCAGAGGGGACATCTTTTCTACTCTTAGGCTTCTGGATGTGCGTTTTTTTTCTGTTTTCTACTTCAAATATTTCCTTTCTCCCTTTAGGAAGGGCATTTTTATACACTTTTTCAAAATATCAATTTGCATGCTTCATTCATTCATTTTATTTTTCTTCTTGACACTAAAAACACTTAATGCTTGTTAATTTTACCTCTGCAGATAGCTTTGACTATATCCTATTTTTTTATTATTTTCTAAATAGTTTTTTATGGTCCTAAGGGTAATTTGAGATGCTGTTTATGTGTTTCAATTTCTAAGTGGTGTGTTTTATATTATCGTTAGTTAAATTGCATTTTGATTAAAGACTGACTTCTAGAATTTTCACTTTTCACAATTTACCAAAATATTTTCTGCGACTTGCTGTTTATTAAATCTGTCACTGTCCACGAAACTTGAAAAGAAGGTATACTATTTGTTTTCAGCGTAAAAAATGTTATGTTTATATCTTCTATCTGTCTGTATTTATTTTTGATTACTTGTTCAGAAAATGTGTTAGAATATTTCCAATAAAACTGTTTCTCATGTTGGCCCTTGTAATACTAAATGTTTGATTTCACGAATCTTTTGTGTTATTTAACACATAAGAAATTAAACCACCCTGGCTGGGTGGCTCAGGTTGTTGGAGCGCAGTCCCATAGACCAAAAGGTTACGGGTTAGATCCCCAGTCAGGATGTGCGCCCGGGCTGCCGCTGGTTTGATCCCTGGTTGAGGTGCGCCCAGGATGCAACTGATTGATATTCCTCTCACATCCATGTTTCTTTCTCTCTCTCTCTCTCTTCCTCAAATCAATAAACATTTCCTCAGGTCAGCATTAAAGAAAATTAAACCCTTTGACACTATCTGAGTGAGGTGGCAGCTGCTATGACAGCAGAGAAATGAGGCAGAAGCTTAGCTGAGCTCTCCTGCTCAGCCCTGCTCAGCTAACAATGCTGACCTCAGGAGATGTTAGTAAACTAATCGAAGCCCATGAACAAGGGAGAGACATTGGTATAAATGAGGTGAAAACCAAGACAGCTGCCAATATGGCCTTTCAGCACAGCCTGGCCCAATGGATATCATTGTTGCAGTCCCACCTCACTACAGAAAGTGTCTTAGTCCCCAAATTAAAGGCAAAACACAAAGCTCTTGTGGCAATGATGAACAAACCCCACAGATGTCCACACATCAGTTTTATGGGAAACATGAGGTCTGTCCAGAAAAAGTCCAGCCATTGTTAATGTAACGAGAGCAGTTTGCAGGACATTGATGTAATCTGGTGCCCAGGAAGAGTGGACTGGAATGCACGTGCATGAACAATGACAACTTTGTTGTACTAGTCAGTGGGGGCAGTAGTGCCTTTAAATGAGTATGAGTACTGTGTGGCTGTTGCAGTCAAAATGACTGAGTGAGTAGAGCAATGAATCTGCATCAGATTGTGTGTTCCTCTGTGGAAAGCTTGAACATTCCTCTGTGGAAATTATTCAGATGATTCAGAAGGCTGAAACTATGGGCAACTGATGATTGACAGCTTCATCACGACAACACACCTGCTCATGCATCACGTCTTGTGCAGAAGTTTTTGTGAAACAGCAAATCACCCAGGTGACTCAGCCCCGCTACAGCCCAGATTTGATACCCTGTGACTGCTGGCTTTTCCCCAAACTAAATTCACCTCTGAAAGGGAAGAGTTCAGACCACCACTGAGATTCAGGAAAATACAACGGGGGAAGTTGATGGTGTTGGGGAGAACTGGGTGGGGCCTCAAGGTGCCTACTTTGAAGGGGACTGAGGCATCATTGTCCTTATCTACAGTGTTTCTTGAATCTTGTATCTTTTTCAATATATGTCTCTATTTTTCATATTATATTGCTGGATACCTTCTAGACAGACCTTGTATCTATGTACTATCCTGATAGATGTGATTCAGATTTTGTTTTTTTAAATATATTTTATTGATTATACCATTACAGTTGTTCTATTCCCTCCTTCATTCCCCTCCACCCTGTACACCCCTCCCCCTCCCCCCTTTAGTTTATGACCATGTGTCTCAAGTTCTTTAGATTCTATATTTCCCATACTATTCTTGCCCTCCCCCTATCTATTTTTTACCTACCATCTATGCTACTTCTTTTCTGTATTTTCTGCCCCCTTCTCCTCCTCCCACTTCCCTGTTGCTAACCCTCCATGTGTTCTTCATTTCTATGGTTCTGCTCCTGATCTAGCTCTCCTCTTGGTTTACTTTTTTTTAGGTGTGGTTGTTAGTAATTGTGAGTTTGCTGTCCTTTCACTGTTCATATTTTTCATCTTCTTTTTCTTAGATAAGTCCCTTTAACATTTCATATAATAAGGGCTTGGTGATGATGAACTCCTTGAACTTGACCTTATCTGAGAAGCACTTTATCTGTCCTTCCATTCTAAATGAAAGCTTTGCTGGATAGAGCAGTCTTGGATGTAGGTCCTTGTCTTTCATGACTTGGAATACTTCTTTCCAGCTCCTTCTTGTCTGTAAGGTCTCTTTTGAGAAATCCACTGACAGTCTGATGGGAACTCCTTTGTAGGTGACTGTCCCCTTATCTCTTGCTGCTTCTAGGATTCTCTCCTTCATTTTCATCTTGGCTAATGTAATTATGATTTGCCTTGGTGTGTTCCTTCTTGGGTCCAACTTCTTTGGGACTCTCTGAGCTTCCTGGATTTCCTGGAAGTCTATTTCCTTTGCCAGACTGGGGAAGTTCTCCTTTATGATTTGTTGAAATAAGTTTTCCACTCGTGGCTGTTTCTTTTTCCCTTCTGGTACCCCTATAATTCGGATGTTGGAACGTTGAAAGATGTCCCAGAGGTTCCTAAGCTTCTCATTTTTTTGAATTCTTTTTTCTTCATTCTTTTCTGGTTGGATGTTTCATTCTTCCTTCTGGTCTACTCCATTGATTTGAGTCCCAGTTTCCTTTCCATCAGTATTGGGTTCCTGTGCATTTCCCTTCATTTCAATTAGTTTAGCCTTCATATGTTCCTCTAATTTGTGGCTAAAATCAACCAGTTCTGTGAACATCCTGATCACCAGTGTCTTGAATTGTGCATCTGAGAGGTTCGCTATTTCTTTTCTGCTTAGAGTTATTGGCTCTGGGGCTTTGAGTTCTTCTTGAGCCATGTTTTGGACTGTTCATGCCTGTTACATATGAGGAGCAGGGCCCTAGGTGTTCACCAGGGCCGGGCCACTCAGTCGCTGGGTTGTGACGCTGTATGTGGGGGCAGGGCCAAAGGAAAGCAATGGCTGGCCCCCTCTGCTGCCTCCTGCCACTACCGCAGGCCGAGAGGTCTGTCCCACTGCGTGCAAATGTGCGACTGAGGTCAGCCCGCCGCTGGGTTCGCCTGCTGGGGCCTGCATGTCCGTCTCACTGCTCACTCTTTTGCTGGTTTATCTGCTCGTGGATGTGTCACCGCAGCCAGCCTGCCGCCCCGAGCCCTCACTGGGTCAGCCCGACGTGGAGCTGCCTGGGCACCTGGGGTTGGGGGTCTTTCTTGCCTGTCCCCACTCCGCTGCTGGCTCTGCCCCTCTTACCAGTCCGGTTGAACGGTTCGTTGTTGTCAGACTTCCGTATAGTTCAATGTTCTGTTCTTTAGCTGCGTCTTTGTTCCCCAAAACTTTGTTGTATTCAACTTGGTTGTGGGAGAAGGCACAGTGTTTCTACCTATGCCTCCGTCTTGGTGGAAGTCTCCAGATTTTGAATATTCAACCCAGTCTTACACTGGATACAAGCCAACCTTCACGCTAGCTATTTGTGCTGGATACAGCCCTTATGTCCAGACAAGACGTGGAATAGAACAGTTGAAACAACTTGGTCAGTGTGGATAAAGTGGATTTATTATGATGGGTGGAATATTTATGGCCCTTCCAGAAAAACAGAGATTACTTTATTTGAAACTTACATGATACCTCGTCTGGATATACCTCCAACAGTATCTATGAGGCAGTCAAGTATTCTGAGAGGGGCATCACAGAATGTATTGGGAGTGACTATTATAACTGTTGGGAACAAGAAAAATGGCCTGAGCCCCAAGGAGCCTGAAACCCTAGCAGACACCCTGTAAGTTGATTGCCATCTGTTTAGTTTCAAAATTTCCCTTTCAGTTGAGTCAGACCCCACCCTTTTTCTCGAGTGTGGGCCCTGTAAGCCAATAATCTGCTTCTGTGCAAAATGCCTGCTTGATGACCTATATATAAGGACTTAGCTGTAAGTGCTAGGCGCGAATCCCAGATGAGCCCCCAGTGGGCACAGTGTCTCCGGACACTTGGAGGAATCGCCCCTGCGCAGGTTAAACTTGGCCAATAAATTAACATCTTTGAATCCCTGAAAGTCTCCGACATTTGTTCTCGCGGTTGGTGGATCAAACATTTGGAGGTCCCATAGAGATTTCCCTCCTTGGAAACCAGATGGGTGACTTCAGCTGAGTAAGTAATTGGTTAGGATCCTCCTTAGTGTTTGTCCTCTGGAGTTAAAGACCCTGTGGTGGGTTAGAGCCAGGACGCTAGACCACCCAGGTTTGTTAGAGGTGGGACGCCACTCTCTGAAATTTGGTATTGACGACTTAGATTGGGACTGGTCCCCTTAGGTTTCTATTTCCTTGCACTGCGCTGCGCTGCGAGTGTGCTTGGTGTGTTTGCAAGTGTGTATGTCTAGGGACTCGGATAATTTGTGTGTTCGTACTGTCCTGTTGGTTGTCGGGTCTTTGTTTGTCTTGTTTAGTGTATTGGTTTGGCCTCTGAGGTCTCTAAGGTCTTTCAGATGGGTCAACGAGAATCTGTGCCCGGTTCTCTGCTTGATTGCCTGTTGAAAAATTTTTCTGATTTTTGGAGGCGAGCCCCAAGACCCTGAATTCCTCCAAACCTTGAGTCAACTAGAATGACCCACCTTCAATGTAGGATGGCCCACAGAGGGCACTTTTTACCTCCCAACCCTATTTGCTGTCCGGGCTACCGTTTATAGAGTTCCCCACCCCGATCAATACCTGTACATAGATATCTGGGTGGATATTGCTACTGAGCGGCCTGGATATATTAGAAAATTTTTAAAAGGAAATCAGCGGGGCAGACGAGCGGTTTGTCTCGCTGCCAGAGGGAACAAAGAAAAGGGGAAGGAGGGGCGAGGCACAACTGCTAGTGCTGCCCCGAGACAGCCCCGGAATCAGCGTAGGCTTTATCCTGTTTTGCAAGAATCAGCAGAGGACCATCTCCATCCCGTGAATGCTCCTCCACCTTACCCACGCAAACAGGAACCTGATTCCTTGCATTGGGATGCTGGCGAGTCCATGAGCCCGTCACACACGGGGCGGGGCACTCTACGGGGAGGGGATATTGCCTTTGGCGGGAACTTCCACCATCTTGTCCTCGTCGGAGAGACCCACCCCCTTGCCTTTGGCGGGAACTTCCACCATCTTGTCCTCGTCGGAGAGACCCACCCCCTTGCCTTTGGCGGGAACTTCCACCATCTTGTCCTCGTCGGAGAGACCCACCCCCTTGCCTTTGGCGGGAACTTCCACCATCTTGTCCTCGTCGGAGAGACCCACCCCCTTGCCTTTGGCGGGAACTTCCACCATCTTGTCCTCGTCGGAGAGATCTGCCCCCTTGCCTTTGGCGGGAACTTCCACCATCTTGTCCTCGTCGGAGAGATCTGCCCCCTTGCCTTTGGCGGGAACTTCCACCATCTTGTCCTCGTCGGAGAGACCCACCCCCTTGCCTTTGGCGGGAACTTCCACCATCTTGTCCTCGTCGGAGAGATCTGCCCCCTTGCCTTTGGCGGGAACTTCCACCATCTTGTCCTCGTCGGAGAGACCCACCCCCTTGCCTTTGGCGGGAACTTCCACCATCTTGTCCTCGTCGGAGAGATCTGCCCCCTTGCCTTTGGCGGGAACTTCCACCATCTTGTCCTCGTCGGAGAGACCCACCCCCTTGCCTTTGGCGGGAACTTCCACCATCTTGTCCTCGTCGGAGAGATCTGCCCCCTTGCCTTTGGCGGGAACTTCCACCATCTTGTCCTCGTCGGAGAGACCCACCCCCTTGCCTTTGGCGGGAACTTCCACCATCTTGTCCTCGTCGGAGAGATCTGCCCCCTTGCCTTTGGCGGGAACTTCCACCATCTTGTCCCCGTCGGAGAGATCTGCCCCCTTGCCTTTGGCGGGAACTTCCACCATCTTGTCCCTCCGAGAGGCGCCGCCCCCACCAGATGCTCCACTGCCAGCACCTCCTCGCTTTGTCTACGTGCCTTTTTCCACCAGTGATTTATATAATTGGAAACATCAGAATCTCCCGTTCTCTGAGAAACCCCAAGGGCTAATCTCCCTCCTCAAAACTATATTTAGAACCCATCAACCCACCTGGGATGATTGCCAGCAGATTCTGCAGACCCTTTTCACTTCGGAGGAGAGAGATAGGATTATTAGGGAGGCTGCAAAGGCAGTCCTAGGGGAGGAAGGGGACACCATGGCGGGAAGGAGAGAAATAGAGGGTATTCTCCCTTCCCAGCCTCCTACTTGGGACCCCAACACCACAGGTGGGGGGAGAGATTCGCTCATCCAATATCGCCGGGCTCTACTCGGGGCTGAAGACAGCAGCCAGAAAGCCGACTAATTTTAGTAAAGTCAGTGAGGTCATCCAGGGGCGGGAGGAATCCCCAGCAGCCTTCCTAGAAAGACTCATGGAGGCCTACAGGGTATATACCCCTCTAGATCCTGAGGCGGAGGAGAACAGAAGGCTAGTGAATATAGCTTTTGTGACTCAGGCAGCGTCAGACATCAGAAAAAAGCTTCAGAAAATAGAAAGATTTGAGAGAGAGAATAGGAGCAAGTTACTAGAAATAGCACAGAAAGTGTATGTTAATAGGGATGATCCGGAGGTTGGCAGAGCAAAGGAAGTTGCCAAGATTTTGATTGCCGCTCAGAAGCCTCCTCCCAAAGGAAAAGGGGGACAACGAAAGGGCCAGGGACGGCGAACAGACATAGACAAGGACCAATGTGCCTTTTGCAAGGAGAAGGGACACTGGAAGCGAGACTGCCCGAAGCTGAAGGCTATGAAGGCAGACAGTCAGGGACAAAAACAAGGCCCTGAAGTCTTGCTCCAAACCTTAGACTGACGGGGCCAGGGCTCCATTCCCGTTGGCTCCCAGGAGCCCATGGTCACCTTAACAGTCGAAGGTAAGCCAATAGACTTCCTGGTCGACACGGGAGCCACTTTTTCAGTCCTGAAACAACCTCAGGGGCAAATTCAGAAGGCAACCACCAAAATAGTTGGGGCGACTGGCAAAGCAGAAGCCTATCCATGGACTACCGCTAGAATTACTAATTTGGGCCGAGGCACCATCACCCACTCCTTCCTAGTTATCCCAGACTGCCCTTACCCACTGCTTGGGAGAGATTTGTTGCAGAAGCTTCAGGCCACCATTACCTTCAGATGTGAGGAGAGCCCTTCGAGGAACAAGGGCAAGGAGGCAGAGGTCAGCTTGGAGATAACTGTCCCACTGTCTGAAGAATACCTACTTGCCGTTGTACAAGGAGGTAAGGAGGAAGGAGCAGGGGTCCCTGATGCCCTACTCACCAAGATACCTGGAGTATGGGCAGAGACCAATCCACCAGGGTTGGCCATCCACCAGCCGCCTGCCCTGGTGCAGCTGCTGAGCACCGCCAGCCCAGTTAGAATTAGGCAATACCCAGTCCCAGCCCGAGCCAAACAGGGCATTGCACGACACTTGCAACGCCTGCTGGAGGCAGGCATACTCCGAGAGTGTCAATCCGCATGGAATACCCCACTACTCCCTGTCCAGAAACCAGGGACTCAGGACTACCGCCCGGTGCAGGACTTGCGGGAGGTGAATGCGCGGGTAGAGACTATTCATCCCACGGTGCCCAACCCGTACACCCTGCTGAGCTCATTGCCCCCGACCCATACCTATTATTCAGTCCTAGACTTGAAGGATGCCTTCTTTTGTATTCCCCTGGCGCCCCAGAGCCAAGAGATCTTTGCCTTTGAATGGAACGACCCAGAAAATGGACTGGTGGGGCAGTTCACTTGGACTAGGCTACCACAAGGGTTTAAGAACTCCCCCACCATTTTCAATGAGGCCCTCGGCAAGGATCTGCAGGGTTTTCGCTCCTCCCACCCGTCGATCGTACTGCTCCAGTATGTAGATGATATTCTCATAGCAGCCAAGGATAAAAGAGAATGTGAAGAGGCCACCATAGATCTGTTACAGGATCTCGAGCGGATGGGGTATCGAGTCTCAGCTAAGAAGGCCCAGATTGTGACTCAGACTGTAAGTTATTTGGGGTATAACTTGCAGGGGGGACAAAGAACTCTGTCCAGCCAGCGGATCCAGGCAGTTCTGCAGATTCCTGAGCCCTCCACCAAAAGGCAAGTACGAGAATTCTTGGGCGCAGTAGGATACTGCCGGTTGTGGATACTAGGCTTTGCAGAACTAGCTAGACCCCTGCATGAACTAACCAGAGGAAAAGAAGAGCAGTTCACATGGACAGATAAGGAGAGGCAAGCGTTCCAAGCACTTAAGGAGGCCCTAGTGACCGCCCCAGCCTTAGCCCCGCCGGACCTGGCTAAGCCCTTTCAGCTGTTCATAGCAGAAAAGGGAGGGGTAGCCCTAGGGGTGCTGAGCCAGGAGCTTGGGCCGTGCAAGAGGCTCGTTGCCTATTTGTCTAAAAAGCTTGACCCCGTAGCCTCAGGATGACCAACATGTCTGAGGGCACTTGCTGCCACCTCAACCCTGGTCAAGGAGGCCAGTAAGTTGACTCTGGGACAGGACATACAGGTGATTGGGGAACATTACGTAGAGCAAGTGCTACGAGTGCCCCCAGATAGGTGGCTAACTAATGCACAGCTAACACAGTATCAGGCCCAGCTATTAAACCCTCCCTCTGTTCAGTTCCTTAAAACAGCTGCCCTGAACCCGGCGACCCTGCTGCCAGTACCGGATTCCACTTTAGTCCACGATTGCAAGCAAATCCTTGACATGATGACTGGCTCCCGCCCGGACTTAAGAGATCAGGCTTATGAAAAGGCAGACCTGACCCTCTTTACTGATGGGAGCAGTTTTATCAAGGATGGACAGCGGTACTCGGGGGTAGCAGTGACCACAGGAGATAAGGTCCTGTGGCAAAGGGCACTGCCTGCAGGGACCTCTGCACAGAGGGCAGAGCTGATAGGGCTGACCGAGGCCTTACGGATAGCTGAAGGAAAAGTGGCCAACATCTACACTGACAGTCGTTATGCATTTGCCACAGCCCACATCCACAGGGCCATATACAAGGAGAGAGGCCTCCTAACAGCAGGAGGAAAGGACATTAAGAACTGCAGTGAAATTCTTGCCCTCCTAGATGCCATTTGGTTACCCACCAAAGTTGCCATCATTCATTGCAAAGGACATCAGAAGGGGAATTCCCCTGTTATGAAAGGTAATTGCCTGGCGGCTGCGGCTGCGAAAGAAGCAGCTATGGGACAACAAGAAAACCTCCTCCCCCTACTGCCTCAGCCAATGCTACCTCTGGATCCTAAGTATTCCCCGGAGGAAGAGCAGGAAGGGATACAACTAAAGGGGCAGAAAAATCAGCAGGGGTGAATAGAACTTCCTGACTCCGGACTCTACCTGCCTCAAGGAGTAATAAGAGAGATAGTAAAGGATATTCATACTAGTACCCACCTAGGGCAAAATAAGTTAGAACAGCTTGTCAAGAAATACTATTTAGGGCCCAACATTAGGGATATTATTCACTCCATTGTCTCTAGATGTAGCATTTGTGCTAGGGTAAATGCACAGAATAAGAAATTGCCTCCCCTTGTCAGGTATCGGGGAAAAGCTCCTGGAGAGTTATGGGAAATAGATTTCACAGAGATTACTCCTGGGAAATCAGGTTATAAGTATCTATTAGTATTAGTAGACACCTTCTCGGGATGGGTAGAAGCATTCCCCACACGAGGAGAGACTGCCTCCACCGTTTGCAAAGTTTTATTGAGGGAAATCATACCCAGATATGGCATTCCCATAGCCGTAGGATCAGACAATGGACCTGCATTTGTCTCAAAGATATCTCAAGAATTAGCTACAAAGTTAAATATCAATTGGAAATTGCATTGCATCTATAGGCCCCAAAGTTCAGGACAAGTAGAAAGGATGAACAGGACTTTGAAAGAAACCATAATGAAATTAAGGGAAGAGACCAGCAAAAACTGGGTTGAGCTACTCCCTTTTGCCCTTTTTAGAACAAGGTGTACTCCTTACCTTAAGAAATGGGCGCTTTATGAAATTTTATTTGGACAACCAATACCTCTTGTGCCTCGGTTAACTAGAGAAGAGATAGAAGTTTCTAACCACAACTTCCTCAAGTCCTTACAGGCACTACAGCACATCTGGAGCGAGGTGCAAGCCCTTCAGAAGACAGCTCTATCAGACGCTGATCATGGCACCCAAATACCTGAACCACCAGAACCTGGACAGTGGGTGTGGATCCTCAATCACAGGCTGGGTAACCTGGAACCGAGATGGAATGGACCATTCCATGTACTCTTAAGCACGCCAACGGCTATTAAAGTGGCAGAGAAACCCTACTGGATCCATCTCTCCCATGTGAAACCAGCCAACCCCCCTGACAAGGATCCCCGGAGATGGCAAGTCAAAAGGAAACCAGGGGAACCCTTGAAGTTGACTTTTTCTGCCAACTAAGACTACTGATTCTTTGTTCCCTGTTTGGTCGAAATCTGGGGTTAAAAGGAGGAGAATGGGTACTTAATTCGAACAGCAGATGGAAGTGCTATTGCTAAAAATTTTACTTGGGATGCGGGCCCAATAACCCTACAAGCTATTTTTCTAAGTTTTTTTGAGACACTCTTAAAGATTCCTCAGTTTCAGATAGGTTAGGGACTTCAAACCTTTATGTATCCACTGGGATAGTTGGAGGAGGGGCTCCCCCAAAACCCATACCAGTGGATGAAGAAGAATTTTTAAATAAACAATTAAGTAGGATGGGAGCCTACGGGTGCCCACAACTGGAGAGAAAGAGAGCCCATGGCTGTGGATGGGAAGGAGATTTTTACTGCAAAAGTTGGGGTTGCGAGACTTTAGTCAGCAAGGGAGGATGGGTCCCAGGAGGAGGAAAAGATCCCCATATTAACTTAGATAGGGAAAGTAAATGGGGGAAACCTCAAGACTGTGGAAAAAATAAGTGTAACCCAACAGTCATTACTATTAAGAACCCACAAGACCCTGAATGGATTAAAGGGAGAACTTGGGGTTTAAGATTATATGTTACTGGACAGGACCCAGGAACCCTTTTTACTATAAAGAAGCTCCCTATGAAAACCGAGTCACTCCTAAAGGGGGCAGGAGGTGATCTCCCACCAAAGCCACCACAGCCCACTACAAGGGGGCCACCACGATCCACCACAAGTTCTCCCAGTCAGAGCAGGTTGCCTGTAACCCCCGTTGAAAAGTCAGAAGAATTAGAAGACCAGAGCCCTAAGCTACCATTCTACACTCCTAATCCGCCGTTAGAGAGACTGCATCACCAAGAAATCTATGCCTTAGATTTATTGGATAAAGTTTTCCCATTCTTCAACAATACTCAGCCAGAAATTACAGAGTCCTGCTGGCTATGTTTAAGTCCCCGGCCACCTTTTTATATAGGATTAGGAGCCAACACCTCCAGAGGAGGAGAATTAGCTCCTAAGACAGTCACTCTTACAAATGACATAGACCGAGATCAAGACCAGATGGAGGACTGTGTTACTGAAGGGTCCCTCACCCTTGCGGAGTTCCATGGGAGAGGAACCTGTTACCTCCAAGCAAATTCCACTCTAGACAAACATCCAAACTATAGTGACTACTGTCTTAACCAAGAGGCCCTGCAAACAACCTCAGGGAACCCCTTCATAACCAAAGCTTCTGAGGGGTTATGGTTTGTCTGTACCCAAAGCATTTTTAAATGCATTGTCCCCACTCACCCCGAGCTCTGTGTTAGTGCTTATATTATTCCTCAAGTATATTTATATGGAGGAAATCCTAAGTTTCTAGTTGCCTCCCCCAAGCGCACCAAACGAGCCCCACTGCTTATCCCAATTGTAGCCACTATAGGGATTGTAGGTTCCGCCGCTGTAGGAGTGAGGGCTTTCATACAAGGGGAACTCAACCTCAGGCAATTATCCCAAACTTTCTCAAAGGACATATCCCTCCTACAAGATCAAATAATATATCTAGAGCACCAAGTAGACTCCCTTGCTGAAGTAGCCTTACAGAATAGGAGAGGACTAGACCTCCTCCTCCTCCAGCAAGGTGGGTTATGTGCTGCATTAGGAGAAGAGTGTTGTTTTTATGCTAACCACTCTGGAATAATTAAAGAAAATATCAAAACACTCACCAAAAGCCCTGGCTGGTGTAGCTCAGTGGATTGAGCGCAGGCCTGCGAACCAGATGATCGCAGTTCGATTCCCAGTCAGGGCACATGCTTGGGTTGCAGGCCAGTTCCTGACAGGGGTCAGTTCCCTGCAGGGGATGCACCAGAAGCAACCATACATTGATGTTTCCTTCCTCTCTCCTTCCCTTCCCCTCTAAAGATAAATAAATAAAATATTAAAAAAAAAACACTCACCAAAAGATTAAAAGATAGAAATAGAGAAGAAGAAAGTTCTAATTGGTATGCATCTATGTTCAAAACGTCCCCTTGGCTAACCACCCTTATATCTGCCATTGCTGGACCACTCCTAGTGCTCTTATTAGTGGTCACAATAGGACCTATTATCTTAAATAAAGTACTTGCTTTCATCAAGGAGAGAATAGAAATAGTTAAGCTAATGGTACTCTCCCAACCCTACACCATCCTCCCGAGTGATGAAGAATCAAAGGTTTGATATACCCCCCAAAAAAGAAAACGGGGGAATGTTGGGAACAAGAAAAATGGCCTGAGCCCCAAGGAGCCTGAAACCCTAGCAGACACCCTGTAAGTTGATTGCCATCTGTTTAGTTTCAAAATTTCCCTTTCAGTTGAGTCAGACCCCACCCTTTTTCTCGAGTGTGGGCCCTGTAAGCCAATAGTCTGCTTCTGTGCAAAATGCCTGCTTGATGACCTATATATAAGGACTTAGCTGTAAGTGCTAGGCGCGAATCCCAGATGAGCCCCCAGTGGGCACAGTGTCTCCGGACACTTGGAGGGATCGCCCCTGCGCAGGTTAAACTTGGCCAATAAATTAACATCTTTGAATCCCTGAAAGTCTCCGACATTTGTTCTCACGGTTGGTGGATCAAACAATAACCAGGCCTGATTATGGCATGAAACAGTGTTTAAGTGACATGTTGACCTATGGCTGTAAGAGACTAGAGACTGGAGTGCAGAGTATCTATGAAGATGTGGCCAGAGATACCAACAGGGGCCACATGTCAAGGCAATATGTGAGTTATTTCACCTGGCCAAAGATTATGGTTTCAAAGCTTGGCTCATATGATGCCTGATCTGCCAAGTGTGGGAACAGAGAGAGAGATTGAACAGTTTGCAGAGTTTTTTGAGGACTCTGCTTTTCATCCTGATGGTTTAAAACTTTGCCCTTCCCTAGGGATTCATGGAACTGAGCTTTATGACCTGTGGAAACCAGCAAGATAGGAGTTATTTTCCTAGTGACCTGATCCAATCGGTGGCCTGGCTCCTTGCCCTTGAGCCTCCATGGATTCAAGTGTACTGAGTGCAGAGAGATATTCCATTGCCCTTAGCACAGTAGTCGAGCGTGACAATTTGAGAGAACAGGCATTTACAGGAATGAAAGACCTTGGAATACACTGTTGAGATGTGACAACTAGAGAGGCTGGAACTCAAGAAATTCATCACAAAGTACGGCCATTCCAGGTTGAACTGGTAAGGAGAGAGTACATTGCAAATGGTGGCTAAGAAACATTCTTATCACATGAAGACCCAGATCAAGACATTTTGATTGGCCTCCTATGATTCCAAAAGTGTTTGAAGGAAATCTTACATTTTGAATTGGTTGAAGGTGTTAGCATAGTCTGAGAGCTGCATGTATATGGAAGCATAGTCCCTGTGAGCACTCGAGGCCCTACTAAATCTCAGCATCAGGGCTTTGGCAAGCTGCTGATGAAGGAAGCAGAAAGAAAAAATAAAGAACATGGATCTAGGAGAATAGCTGTTACATAAGTGGTTGGCACCAGGCATCACAGCAGAAATACCAGTTATAGATTACAAGGCCCACACATTGTAAAGACACTAAAATAATAGCCACACAAATCCACCTTCATGCAGTGTCCCCCCTGATAGGAAATAGAGATTCAAGATATCTTGAATATTCAACAGGGAGGCTGAGCAAGGCCAATGGACTTGCCCTTGGCAAGAAGCTTCACCCTTGGCCTGCTGCTGCAGAGTTTGGAAACTGCTTTCAGGGTGGTACCAGCACATGGTGACCAAGCACCCAGCCTCTGGCACTCAGAGCTCCTGCACCATCCTCTCCTACGTGTCCTCAAGGAATCACTTCAGTTTTCAAAGATTAAATCACGTACCCACTTTCTAAATTTTGCATGAGGAACACAAGTGACTTGCTCAAACACAGTGACTAAAGCAAAGTAATAAACTCATTGAATAACATAATTAATGAAATAAAACTAGGTGTTGTTATTTGAGGAATAAAAAAAAAGAAATTAAGCCCCTTCACTCTTAATTACACCTTTCAGCAAGTGAGGTTAAGAGCTCACACTATAAAGTCAAAACAGCCTGGCTTCAAATCCTAGCTACACCATTTATTAGCTTAGATTCCTTACCCATGAAACAGATATAATAATGGTATCTCCCTTGTATAATTGTGGAATTAAATAAGTATTTAATTCCACAATTGTAAAGCATTTAGAGTGCTGAATGTAAAGCATTTAGAATGCTACTTGGCACATGGTAAATGTTCGATGAAGCTATAATTTGCTGTTACAATCATTGTTATGTTGCCTGGCTGACCATTGCTGGCATTTGAAGCCCCTACTGTGGAGGGAGAGAAGATTTTAGGGACCCCTTTCTCTTTCTCTATCCAAGACACACTTGGTAAACAGAACGTTTCATGTAGAACATTAGAAGTTGTTGTGGAAAACAGGAAGGTAAAAAGCACTGACAGTGCAAACACACAGTGCATGCAAACACACAGTGACACACTAGTTTTAATGGTGGGATCATTGAGTCAGCTCATGCATTGCCATCTGAGTATTAGTAGCATGCTCCAACTTTGCATGGAGAGTGGGGAAGGTGGCGTGGGAGGGAGAGAGAGAGGCCCAAGCTTTCCCTAGATGTTTTATTAAACATTGTGACCACCATTGCCCACCTTACTGTCCAATCCTCGAATTCCTTTTACCAACAATGTTAGCCTGGATTCTACGTTTCTCTGTCAATAGCTTACAGCCACAACCTTCAGAGGCTTGCTCTTGGCACTGGTACCACTCTACCCATGGGGACTTTTTAAAATATATTTTATTAATTATGCTATTACAGTTGTCCCATTTCCCCCTTAATTTCTCTGCACCCTGCACACCCTCTCCCACCCATGTTCCCCCCTTTAGTTCATGTCCATGTGTCTTAAGTTCTTTAGATTCTATATTTCCCATACTATTCTTGCCCTCCCCCTGTCTATTTTCTGCCTCCCATCTATGCTATTTATTCTCTGTACCTTTCCCCCCTCTCCTCCTCCCACTCCCCTGTTGCTAACCCTCCATGTGATCTCCATTTCTGTGGTTCTATTCCTGTTCTAGTTGTTTCCTTAGTTCGTTTTTATTTTAGGTGTGGTTGTTAGTAACTGTGAGTTTGCTGTCATTTTACTATACATGTTTTTTATCTTCTTTTCCTTAGATAAGTCCCTCTAACATTTCATATAAGAGCTTGGTGATGATGAACTCCTCCAACTTGACCTTATTTGAGAAGCACTTTATCTGTTCTTCCATTCTAAATGAAAGCTTTGCTGGATAAAGCAGTCTTGGATGGATGTAGGTTTTTGGATTTCATGACTTGGAATACTTCTTTCCAGCTCCTTCTTGCCTGTAAGGTTGTTCTTGAGAAATCCACTGACAGTCTGATGGGAAATCCTTTGTAGGTAACTGTCCCCTTATCTCTTGCTGCTTCTAGGATTCTCTCCTTCATTTGAATCTTGGCTAATGTAATTATGATGTGCCTTGGTGTGTTCCTTCTTGGGTCCAACTTCTTTGGGACTCTCTGAGGTTCCTGGATTTCCTGGAAGTCTATTTCCTTTGCCAGATTGGGGAAGTTCTCCTTTATTATTTGTTCAAATAAGTTTTCCACTCATGACTGTTCCTCTCCCCCTTCTGGTACCCCTATAATTCGGATGTTGGAGTGTTTAAAGATGTCCCAGAGGTTCCTAAGCCTCTCCTCATTTTTTGAATTCTTGTTTCTTCATTCTTTTCTGTTTGGTCATTTTTTTCTTCCTTCTGGTCCACTCCCTTGATTTGAGTCCCAGCTTCCTTTCCATCACTATTGGTTTCCTGTGCATTTCCGTTCATTTCACTTAGTTTAGCCTTCATTTGTTCCTCTAATTTGTGACTAAAATCAACCAGTTCTGTGAGCATTCTGATCACCAGTGTTTTGAACTGTGTATCCGATAGGTTTGCTATCTCTTGGTCACTTAGAAGTATCAGCTCTGGGGCTTTGAGCTGTTTTTCTGCTGGAGCCACAATATTTTGGTCTGTTTGCACCGGTTATATATGAGGGGTGGAGGCTTAGGTGTTCACCAGGGCGGGGCAACCCACATCGCTGTGTTGTGACACTGTATGTGGGGGCGGGGTCCGAGAGGGAACAATGGCACTTTGCTTCACTCTCTGTTGCACCTCAGTCCCTTCCACCAGTACCCCCAAACAAACTGGGCCTTTCCTGTACTGATTCTCATATGGGTGGGCTTGTGTGCTTTTTAGGTAGGACCCTGTGGGTCTCTCCAACTAATTCTCCTGTGAGGGTGGGAGTTTCTCCCTGCCCCAAAAGTGTTTTCAATTGGTGTTTTGAGGCTTTATTTCCCACGCTAGGACCCAGGGTTGCGCAATCTGTCTCGCTCCCCAGTTATCTGCACGAGAATGTGAGACTGCTGCCTGGTCAGCCAGCCACATGCGCATGGTGTCCCGCTTCACAATCCCTGCCTCACTGGGTCTGCTCGTTGCCACCCCACGCCAGGGGTCTGCCAGCCACCGCTTGGGTGCCCAGGGTCTGCCTGGTGCCATCTTGCACGCCCAGGGTGCCTTGTGCGCCCAGTGTCACTGCTTCCCGTGCCTCGACCTCTCTCCACTGGGCCAGTTGACTCCGCCCCGCCTACTGGTCTGGATGAATGTGTCTATTTTAACTCCTTGGTTGTCGGGATTCCACACAGTTCAATTTTCTCTCAGTTTTGGTTGTTATTTTGTTTCTAAATTGTTGTCCTTATTTTGGTTGTTCAAGGAGTCACAGTGTGTCTCCCTATGCCTCCATCTTGGCTGGAAGTCCTCCCATGGGAACTTTTATGTCCCCATATGCAAGCTCCCCCAGAGGGATTTATAGTCATGGCTAGCATGTAAAAGCCCAGTTCCTTCCCCTGAAGTAAGACAAACTCCAGAGCTGCTCACACACTTGCTAGGCTTCTTCGCACACTTGCTAATGTGCCTATTTCACTCCCTTATTGTTTGTATAGTATTAAAACTAAGTTGACAGTAACTACCCAAACTATATTTCTGTAAATTTAAGATGGTTAATACTACCCAAAGCAAGTGTGTAGTATAGATTCAATGCAATACCTATTAAAGTACCAATGGCATATTTCACAGACATAGAACAAACACTTCAAAAATTTATATGGAACCATAAAAGACCCCAAATAGCAGCTGCAATTTTGAGAAAGAAGAACAAAGTAGGAGGGATCATAATACCTGATATCAAACTGTATTACAAGGCCACTGTAATCAAACAGCCTGGTACTGGCATAAAAACAGGCACATAGACCAATGGAATAGAACAGAGAGCCCAGAAATAAACCTAACTCTCTACAGTCAATTAATATTCGACAAAGGGGGCAATAACATAAAATGGAGTAAAGATAGCCTCTTCAACAAATGGTGTTGGGAGAACTGGACAGCTACACGCAAAAAAATGAAACTCTAGCACCAACTTACACCATACACCAAAATTAATTCAAGGTGGATAAAAGACTTAAATATAAGCTGTGACACCATTAAAGCCCTAGAGGAGAACATTGGCAGGAAAATCTCAGATATTTCACACAGCAAGATTTTCACTGATACATCACCTAGAGCAAGGGACATAAAGGAAAGAATAAACAAATGGGATCTCATCAAAATTAAAAGCTTCTGCATGGCCAAGGAAAACAGTATCAAGATAAAAAGAGAAGCAACAACTTGGGAAAACATATTTGCCAATGATACCTCAGACAAAGGTTTAATCTCCAAAATATACAAAGAACTCACTCGACTCCACTCAAAGAAGACGAGCAACCCAATTAAAAAATGGGCAAAGGACTTGAACAGACACTTCGCCAAAGAGGACATACAGAGGATCCAGAACACACGAAAAGATGCTCAATATCGCTAGCTATCAGAGAGATGCAAATTAAAACCACAATGAGATACCACTTTATACCAGTCAGAATGGCTATCATAAACAAAGAAACAAACAAGTGCTGGAGAGGTTGTGGGGAAAAGGGGGCCCTAGTTCACTGTTGGTGGGATTGCACACTGGTACAACCACTATGGAAAACAGTATGGAATTTTCTAAGAAAACTAAAAATGATCGTACCTTTTGACCCAGCAATTCCACTATTAGGAGTACATCCTAAGAACCCTGAAACACCAATCCAAAAGAACCTATGCACCCCAATGTTCATAGCAGCACAATTTACAATAGCCAAGAGTTGGAAGCAACCTAGATGCCCATCGGTAAATGAATGGATCAAAAAGCTATGGTCCATTTACACAATGGAATTCTATGCTGCAGAAAGGAAGAAGGAACTCCTACCCTTTGCAACATCATGGATGGAACTGGAAAGCATTATGCTGAGCAAAATAAGCCAGGTGGTGAAAGACAAATACCATATGATATCACCATTAATAGGAATCTAAACAACAAAACAAACAAGCAAGCAAAATATGACCAATGACACTCAAATACGGAACAGGCTGACAGGGTCCAGAGGGGAGAGGGGAGAGAATCATAGGGGAAAAGGGGATGGACTCACATGAACAAGTATAAAGGACACATGGACAATAACTAAGGTGGGGAGAGGAAATGGGAGGGAGGTGGGGAGCACTGGGGGTGGGCAGGGCTGAGAATATAAGACAGAAAACTGTACTTGAACGAGAATTAAATTAAAATTAAAATTAAAAAAAAGTTTAAGATGGTTATTGTAACCCCAAAGTAACTACTAAAAAATAATAAAAATATATACATAAAGGAAGTCAAAATAGTACAGTATCAAAAAATCAACTAAATACCACCCTGGCTGGCGTAGCTCAGTGGATTGAGCGTGGGCCCGCGAACCAGACGATCGCGGTTTGATTCCCAGTCAGGGCACATGCCTGGGTTGCAGGCCAGTTCCTTGCAGGCTAACTACCAGCAGGGAACGCACAAAAGGCAACCATACATTGATGTTTCTCTCCCTCTCTCCCTCTCTCCCTCTCTCCCTCTCTCCCTCTCTCCCTCTCTCCCTCTAAAGATAAATAAATAAATAAAATCTTTAAAAAAATCAACTAAATACCAAAAAAAAACCAATAATGGAAGAATTGGTTAACAGAAAACATAAACTACACATAAAACAAATAGCTGAATGACAGAAGTAAACTATTTTTCATCAACAATCACATTAAATGTAAACAGATTAAACTCTCCTATTAAAATATAGAAACTGGTAGATGAAAATTTTTAAAAAATCAACAGGATCCATCTATAGGCTGTCCATGAGGTACTCACTTTAGATATAAGGACACAAAGAAATTGAAATTAAAAAAATGAGAAAAAATTTTCAATCCAAATACTAACCAAAATAGAGCTGGTTTGGCTATATTGTTATCAAACAACATACACTTTAAATAAAAAAGATAACAAGAGAAAAAGGACATTATATATCAATAAAAGGTTCAGTACAACAAGATATAATCATTATAAACATATACACACACCTAATAAAGGAGTCTCAAAATACATGAAGAAAACATTGACAAAATTGAAGGGAAAATAGATATTTCTAAAATAATAGTTAAAGCTTCCATATCCCACTTTCAATAATGAATACAACAAGGAAGAGAACTCAAGAACAAAGTAGAGAACTTGAACAACAATATTAACCAACTAAATCTCACAAAAATATATAGAACTCCACCCCAGCACACATTCTTCTGAAGTATCCATGGAGCACTCTCCAAGATAGATCATACATTAGGCCATAAAATAATTCAATAAATGGTGGAGCAGCTATTAAAAACAGTTTGTCAGTTCCTTAAAAAGCTAGCCATAAAGTTACTATATGATCCAATCATTTCACTTTATTTTTCAAAAGATTTTATTTCTTTTTTTAGAGAGGGGAAGGGAGGGAGTGGGGAGGAGAACACATCAATGTGTGGTTGCCTCTCACACGCCCCCTACTGGGGACCTGGACCGCATCCCAAGCCCTACATTGGGGATCCAACCCTGCCACACTTTGATTCAGGCCAGCACTGAATTCCCTGAGCCACACCACCCAAGGCCAATCATTCTGCTTTAAATGAACTGAAATCAAGGACCATGTGAATGTGTGACTGCCAGTTCAACTGGCCACAGCTGTCACTGCCCCACAACAGCACACTGTGTCCTCTCCCCCTCTCCTACCGGTCAGGAGGAATGTTTCTTCTTTAAATCCTTGGTTGTCAGACTTCCATACAGTTCAATTTTCTGGCAGTTCTGGTTGGTTTTTGTTTTTAGATTGGTTGTTGTTCTTCTTATAGTTGTGCGAGAAGGCGAAGCAAGTTTACCTACACCTCCATCTTGGCTAGAAGTGCCTGTTTTTCCATTCATATAGATCTTCATTGATATCTTTCACCAGTGTTGTGTTTTCAGCATACAAGTCCTGTACACATTTAATTAGATTTACACCTAAGTATTTTTGTTGTTTTGAGAGGTTATGAATGATCATGTATTTTTAATTTTAGTATCTGCATGTTAATTGCTAGCATATAGAAGTACAACTGACTTTTTAAGTGTTGATCTTGTATTCTGAGCCCCTGCTGGCCTTATTCATTAGTTCTAGGAGATTTTGGTAGATCTATTGGTATTTTCTTCATAAAGAATCATGTTATCGGTGAGTGGTAACTAGTCATTTCTCCCTTTATAATCTGCATGCCTTTTCTTTTCTTTTCTTTTCTTTTCTTGCCCTATTACATGAGTTAGAATGTCCAATATTTCATTGAATAAGAGTGGTAAGAATGGACATCCTTTCAATTTTATTTTCCAATTGTTATTAATGATATGCAAAAATTACAACTTAACTGATTTTTGTACATTGATCTTGCATCCAAGACAAAACTAAATTCATTTATTCTATGAGCTGTTTTTGCAGATTGCTAGTAGATAATGTCACTGACAAATGAAGATAAGTTTACTTCTTTTCTGATACTTATGCTTTTCCTTTTTATTGCCTTTATTGTACCAGTCAGAACGTACAGTACAAAATTGAATAGATGTGTGGTGAAATTGAACATCTTTGGCATGTTCACAATCTTAGAGAGAAAATATGCAATAGTTCACCCTTAAGTATGATCTCAGATGTAATTTTTGTGTATATTGTTTATAAGTTCAGGAGATTCCCTTCTATTGAGTTTTTACTTTCAGTTGTTGTATTTTTAATCTCTACAAGTTCTTCTTGGCTTATTTTCAAATCAGCTAGGATGTCATGTGGTAGTGGTGATAGTATTTCCTGCTCCTTGCAAATATTTTTCAAGTATATGTTTTATTTCTTTAAACACAATAATCAGGAGACTTCCGCCAAGATGGAGGCATAGGTGGAAACACTGTGCCTCCTCTCACAACCAAGTTTAAAGTCAACAAAGTCTCAGTAACAAAAACGCAGACCAAACACAGAAAATTTAACTATATGGAAGTCCGACTACAACGAACCATTCAACCAATGGTAAGAGGGGCAGAGCCAGCTGCAGAGTGGGGTTAGGCAGGAAAGATCTCCCAACCTAGGCGCGCAGGCAGCTGTGGGCAGATCCCAAGTGTGGGGAAGCAACAGGCGGACCCAGCGAGGGCGCAAAGCAGCAGACTGACCGAGGTCTTCGCCTGTGCAGATAAACCAGTGAAGGAGCGAGCAGTGAGACAGACCGCACAGGACCCAGAGGCAGGAAGCAGCAGATGAGACCACCATTGCCCCTCTCTGACCCTGCTCCCACATACAGCGTCACAACCCAGCGACTGAGTTGCCCCGCCCTGGTGAACACCTAAGGCTCTCCCCCTCACTAAGTAACAGGTGGGTCAAGACAAAAAAATGGCTCAAATGGAAGAAGAGATCAAAGCCCCAGAGCCAATACTTTTAAGTGACCAAGAGATAGCCAACCTATCAGATGCACAGTTCAAAGCACTGGTGATCAGGATGCTCACAGAACTGGTTGATTTTAGTCACAAATTAGAGGAACAAATGAAGGCTAAACTAAGTGAAATGAACGGAAATGCACAGGAAACCAACAGTGATGGAAAGGAAGCTGGGACTCAAATCAAGGGAGTGGACCAGAAGGAAGAAAAAAATGACCAAACAGAAAAATATGAAGAAACAAGAATTCAAAAAATGAGGAGAGGCTTAGGAACCTCCAGGACATCTTTAAAAGCTCCAACATTCAAATTATAGGGGTACCAGAAGGGGAAGAGGAACAGCCACGAGTGGAAAACTTATTTGAACAAATAATGAAGGAGAACTTCCCCAGTCTGGCAAAGGAAATAGACTTCCAGGAAGTCCAGGAAGCTCAGAGAGTCCCAAAGAAGTTGGACCCAAGAAAAAACACACTAAGGCAAATCATAATTACATTAGCCAAGATTAAAATGAAGAATTCTAGAAGCAGCAAGAGATAAGGGGACAGTCACCTACAAAGGAGTTCCCATCAGACTGGCAGCTGACTTCTCAAAAGAGACCTTACAGGCAAGAAGGAGCTGGAAAGAAGTATTCCAAGTCATGAAAGACAAGGACGTATATCCAAGATTGCTCTATCCAGCAAAGCTTTCATTCAGAATGGAAGTGCTTCTCAGATAAGGTCAAGTTCAAGGAGTTCATCATCACCAAGCCCTTATTATATGAAATGTTAAGGGGAGTTATCTAAGAAAAAGAAGATGAAAAATATGAACAGTGAAAAGACAGCAAACTCACAGCTATTAACAACCACACCTAAAACAAAAGCAAACCAAGAGGACAGCTAGATCAGGAGCGGAACCATAGAAATGAAGAACACATGNTGTGTGCTTGGATGTTTCTGGGTGTATACTCTCCTTGAAAAACGTATTTAAGGCCATTTGTAATTGCTTCTACCAGTTGCTGAAACAGTCTATCTGCAGCCTCTTTGAACTAAACTTACAGCGTGAGGACTTTTTTCCTATACAAGTGATGTGGTTGGAGCTATGTATCCAGCCCAGGACTGGTTCGTCACCAACACTTCTCAGAAATAGTCTCTTCCCTCTGCTCCATTCAGCACCAAGCAATCACCTGGGGCAAGGAACCTGTGCCAGCTTACTCCTGGTTTTCTCCTCTTTGATCCCAGCAGGGAACATCTCTTCTTAATCAGTGGGCAGACCCCAGGCGTGGATTTCTGTCCTGTGAAGCCTGCTCCAGACCTCCCGTTTTGGCAAACGCTTTCAGGGGAGAGGTAGTTTCAGTGTTCAGGTTCCTTTCTGGGTTCATACTTTCACCTACATAATTCCTGGTAATTCCTTCATCGTTTGTCAGCACTTTTAAGGATGTGCTGACAAACACATTTCTATTGTTTTCAGAGAGTAGATTGGTCTGAAGAGCCCACCATGGGCTCATATCAAG
Source organism: Sturnira hondurensis (assembly GCF_014824575.4). Taxonomy (NCBI): domain Eukaryota; kingdom Metazoa; phylum Chordata; class Mammalia; order Chiroptera; family Phyllostomidae; genus Sturnira; species Sturnira hondurensis. The sequence continues at coordinate 55,067 of NW_028085723.1, forward strand.
ATCACCTGTGAAGTCTTTCCAATCTACACCACTGATACTTACCCAGCAGGGGCGATACCATGATCAAGAAGGCAGTTTTTCTCAGGGCAAGCCTTATCCATTGCACTCCGGACATGCTGACCCCTGTAATTTCCCCAAATGTGGGAAACTTGACTGCTTGATTTGTGGTAGTGGGGGACTGCGTTCACGCTCTCCCCTGGGACAAATAAATAAACCACGGAGGCGATCTTTACAGTTGTCCCTTGCTATATTGCGGTTCACTTATTGCGGCTTCACTGTATCTCGGGACCCTGCAAAACAGTGAAGCTGCAATGTGAACCACGATATAGCAAGGGATGACTGTATACTTCACTGGTGAGTAGCCATATAGACTTTTATGTTGTTAAAATTAGGTAGGTTTAAGAGTGCAGAAAGTGTTTAAGAGCATACAAAGTGTTTATAAGATTGTGGGAAAGGTTTATAGGAGTGTGGGAAGGGTTTATAAAGCCTTAAAATATATATAAATAATAAAAGAAATACACCGCCGCTACTTCGCAGATTTTCACCTATCACAGAGGTCTCTGGAACGTAACTCCCACAATAGGTAAGGGATCGCTGCACTCCCTAAAATGCTGGGAGAAGGGGTAGTGGGAGCAGTGGCTGCCCCAGTGTGTGTAGTCAGCGCAGCAGTGAAGACTGAGGACAGTAAGGAGGGGGTGGGGTATGTAGTAAAGGGCTCATCTTATAGAACAACTATTTCCCCCAAGTTGGAAATCAGTTCTCAAGTAGCAGGCCTAGAGAGAATCATCAGGAAACTAATTTTTATTCTTTTTTTAAAAGATTTTATTTATTTATCTTTAGAGAGGAAGGGAAGGAGAGAAGGAGAGAAACATCGGTGTATGGTTGCTTCTTGTGAGTCCCCTGCTGGGAACTGGCCTGCAACCCAGGCATGTGCCCTTGACTGGGAATTGAACCGCGATCATGTGGTTCGCAGGCCCGCACTCAATCCACTGAGCTACACCAGCCAGGGAGTAATTTTTATTCTTTTAACCACATTTTTATTTATAAAAATGATATAACAAAGACATTCATAGACACTTATCTCTGACTTTTCCTGAAATTCCTTTAAAATGAGAGTAGAGCCGTGGTTGGTGTGGCTCAGTTGGTTGGAGTGTCATTCCATAATGGAAAGGCTGTGATTCCCCATCAGGGCACATACCTGGGTTGTGGGTTGGATCCCAGGACCTGGTGCACAGTACTGGAAGCAACCAATCGATGCTTCTCTCTGGTGTCAGTGTTTCTTGCCCTTCCTCTCTTTCTAAAATGCAATAAAGCCCTGATCGGTTTGGCTTAGTTGGTTGGGTGTTGTCTCGCAAAGTGAAGGGTAGTTGGTTCAATTCACAATGGGTTCGCATGCTTGGATTGCTAGTTCAGTCCCCGATCAGTGGCCCACAGAGGAAACCAATTGATGTTTTTCTCTCATATTGATGTTTCTCTTCCTCTCTTTCTTCCTGCCTTCCCCTCTTCCTAAAAATAAATAAATAACATCTTTTTTTTAAAAACAATGAAAAAATGTCCTTGGATGAGGATAAAAATGATGATAATAATAATAAAATGATAGTAAAGGAATTTTGAAAAGGTTTAAATACACAAAGGACAAAGAGAACTAGACAAAAGATGAAAGCAGATAAGAGATAAATAACATTTTTTGAAGCTTGAAAGCAGAGAACCCTTTCTGGTAAGCATGGTGGGCTCTTCAGACCAATCTACTCTCTGAAAACAATAGAAATGTGTTTGTCAGCACATCCTTAAAAGTGCTGACAAACGATGAAGGAATTACCAGGAATTATGTAGGTGAAAGTATGAACCCAGAAAGGAACCTGAACACTGAAACTACCTCTCCCCTGAAAGCGTTTGCCAAAACGGGAGGTCTGGAGCAGGCTTCACAGGACAGAAATCCACGCCTGGGGTCTGCCCACTGATTAAGAAGAGATGTTCCCTGCTGGGATCAAAGAGGAGAAAACCAGGAGTAAGCTGGCACAGGTTCCTTGCCCCAGGTGATTGCTTGGTGCTGAATGGAGCAGAGGGAAGAGACTATTTCTGAGAAGTGGTGGTGACGAACCAGTCCTGGGCTGGATACATAGCTCCAACCACATCACTTGTATAGGAAAAAAGTCCTCACGCTGTAAGTTTAGTTCAAAGAGGCTGCAGATAGACTGTTTCAGCAACTGGTAGAAGCAATTACAAATGGCCTTAAATACGTTTTTCAAGGAGAGTATACACCCAGAAACATCCAAGCACACAGGGAAATAGCAGAAAGCAGAAATCAATCTGTAAACATTTCATAGATTGGAATCATCACACCAAATTACAAAATATCTCTGATTATTGTGTTTATTTTATTTTATTTTTAAAAAAGATTTCTTTATTAAGAAATACTCTCACTAGAGAGTCACTGGGGTAGCTCTTTGCCCTTATAGAAGTACCACTGATGTTTTAAATGTTGATCTTATATCCTGACTTCCGCACCCTGTTATCAAACCCTGTTATGTGCTCTGGTCATATCTGTATTTCTCTCACTGAAAGACTGCACTTGTAAATGTTGATACACCTTAGACCCCCAAGCCTGCTCCACCCTCAGCCTCTTCTGTCTCCATGGATGGCAACTCCTCTTTCAGTTGCTCAGGTCAAAAACCTTAGAGTGATTCTTTTTTTAATTTTTTTTTTATTTTTAGAGAGAAGGGAAGGGAAAGAGAAAGAGTGGGAGAGAAGCATCAGTGTGTGGTTGCCTCTCCTGTGTCCCCTGCTGGGGACCTGGTCTGCAACCCAGGCATGTGCCCTGACTGGGAATCGAACCAGCGACCCTTTGCTTCACAGGCCCGTTCTCAATCCACTGAGCTACACCAGCCAGGGCCTTAGAGTGATTCTTAAAGCCTGTCCTTAAAACATAGCTAATTTCTAATCTTCTGAGAAATCCTGTAAGCTCTCCCTTCGAAATATATCCTGATTCTGCCCATTTTTCACCACTTCCATTACCACCACTTCTGTACAAATGACCATCTTCCGCACACTGTGCCATGCATTATCGCAATAACCTAGCGGGCCTCCGTACTTCTATCCTTGCCTCCCGCCCTCCCTGCCCACTTTCCACTGGAAGCTTCACTTCCCTCTTCTGCACAGCAGGATGATACCTTCATACCTAAGGCTCAGCGAGATAAATTATAAAAGCCTCTCAGCGCCTGGAGTCGTGAGTGTTTAGTTCACTGCTGCTTTCCTTCTGTGTGCTTTCTTTGGGAAGCTACTTCTCTCTCTTGTGACTTTCTCCTATGAACATAGACTTGTTATTCAACAGTTTGAAGTTACCGTGCTGGTTTGATTTTTAAAAATCTGATGTCTTCTCCTTGGACTTTTAAAGAGTTTATTGGTTATGAAGATATATATTTTATTTCTAAAAATTTAGAATATATTTTTAGAGAGGGGAAGTGGGGGGAAAAGAGAGGCGGAGAAAGATCAACGTGTGGTTGCCTCTCGCACGCCCCCTACTGGGGACATAGCCCACAACCTAGGCCTGTGCTCTGACTGGGAATTGAATTGACAACCCTTTGGTTATCGGCAGGCCCTCAATCCACTGATCCATACCAGCCAGGATGAAGATTTACATTTTAAGTCCTTAGGTAGAAAGTTAAAGAAGGATATAAGAAAAAATGAGCATAAAGGCATTGAGGGTTGGCATTTGCCTTAGGTTTACCACTTGGCACATAACCTAGAACCCAAATTGGCTTACAGCTGAGTCTCTGGTCTTCCCCAACATCCCTCTTCAGCCTTAGGTGTCCAGAAGGAACACAGTACTCAATTCAGGGGCCCTGGAATCACTTCACATGAATTTGAACTCCTGGTTCAGCCTGTTACTATTGGCCTTAGGCAAGCTACTCAGGCAGTGGAGACTCAGCCTTCTCCTCTGCAAGGAGATACAATACACATATTGATTCCAGGATAGTGGTGAGGCCAGATGGAGGCCATAGATACGAAGCATTTGGCAGTGCCTCGCTACATGTGAACTATTATTATTCTAGCGTTTGGAATTCAGAAACAGAATCAGGTTGGGCTTAAGCTCATAAGGTCACATGGATACAACTGGATCCTGAACAGAGCCTCCAGGTCAAGGTGGCTGCAAAATGCTCCCCACTTTTAGGACTGAGTAAGGCCTGTGCTCTCTGGGGCTGCCCCTCCCTTCCTCTGCACCATCTAAGCTTGGGGGATAGGAAGGGTGGATGATGCTTCTGGCTGTGGGATGCACATCTATTACTTGTCTGAGGCATGTCCTTATAGCACATATTTTCTCAGACTATTACCAAATTATCGGTAGCTATGTGCCAGGCACCGTGCTAGATAGACTATTATTGCCAGCTATGTGCCAGGCACTGTGCTAGTTTGTTCTAATTTGCAAAGATGGATACAATTTCGATGTCTGCTCTCACAAGATCTTAAAATCTAACTAGGAGGATAAGATGTGACTATGCCACTTACCGAGTTGATAATTATTTATTGATCACCTACCATGCATAAGACTTTGACTGATTCAGGCACAGCCTTAGAAATCCAGAGAAGGGAGAGATGGTGGTGGCTTGGTCATACCCATCTAATCCAGTGCCTGACCTCCAGAAATGCTGATGAGATGGATGGCTGGAGCTCGTTGGATGATTGCTTGTCAGGGATCGTTTCGAAGTAAAACTAATCATGGATCTTATTGAACAGAATTCACTCGGTAGAGAAGATGTTGCAAAGATATAGTCCTCCAGTTCATTTGAGGCTGTCAGGCAATTAATCTAGCCATATGTAAGGGTTTCGGTAGGGCCTGAGTGGAAAATTCAGGTGGCTATGAGGTCCATAAAGAAAAGCAAGCAAGTCAAGGAGGCTGGGTGCTTATTCTCTGTTGTCTTTACACATGTATCCCTCTTCGTCTACTTTCTATTTGTGCACTTTTTTAATTTGCTTTTTATTTTTTTTTTTACTTTCACCCAAGGACATTCTTACTGACTTTAGAGAGGAGAAGGGAGGGAGAAAGAGAGGGAAAGTAACATCGATGTGAGAGAGAAACATCGATTGGTTGCCTCTCGTACATGCCCCAACCAGGGACCTAACCCAAAACCTAGGCATGTGTCCTGACTTGGAATCAAACCTGTGACCTTTCAGTTTACAGGATGATGCTCCAACAAACTAAGCCACACAGGCCAGGGCCATTTGTGACATTTGATAAGAGTTACCGAAACCAAAAACCTATTTCTCTACTTTATGAAAAACATCTGTGCAAGCACAACGGCTGATCCTCAGGCTGAGACAAGGGGAACTTGGGAGTGGGAGAGCCTAAAGTGAACTGGGTACCCAGCCCTACGTGAGAGAGCAGCCACTTCTCAGTTTAAACCAGTTTCTGAATGCAAGAACATGGGCCAACTGTTTCCAGCTCCACTGATATTTCAAAAGAAGCTGGAAATGTGGATTTTTTAAATGAACTCTTCCAATTTAAAAATAAGTATCAATTCGAATTTTAAGAAGGCTTTGGTGGACCAGCTGAGACACAATTTCCAATGTAGTGACCAGTCCATACCCTCTATTTAGGAAACCAAGAGAAATCAGGTTAGAAAAATGGGCTGACGCCAAGTTTCACACGGCTTTAAATGCCATGCTAAAAAATTGTCACTTAAGCTTACAGTTTTAAAAACTATATATGGTTTATCAAACAAGGGAGTGGCTAGACGCAAAGGTAGTGGAGTGGCATATGAAATAAACAGTTAGGACTGTAGGTTACTGCAATAACCCCGGTTTGTTGACAATGAGGTTGAAAGCTGCAGCAGAAAGACTAGAAAGATGGGTTGGGCCAAAAAAGATAGGCCTAAAAACTTGGTAAGAATGATAAAATTAAAAAAGAGAGGAGAAAACATAACCGGGGTTCCAACTTGACTGAGAATGAGCCTTCTCTCTTGCCAGAAGGGCCAGGCATGTCACAGTTAGGCCTGCTGAGTCTAGCAAAGTTAGCCTGATGGTCAAGTCACCACCCCAAAACGGGAAGAGGTCTGCCCTGCGCAGCTGCAGTCCTGGCTCTGCTACTAGAGCGCGGGCGTCTGGACGAGCCTGGTTATAAAATAGGCTTTATAAACAAGTAGCCTATAAAATAGGGATGATGCACTGACTTCTCAAGGAGATTGTGGAGAACAAGGAAGAAGCGGACCGGCCAGCACTACGGAAGGGGAAGATGAGGGAATGCTTTCTTTCCTGGGGCTCCAGAAAGCTCAAGGCCTTAGGGAGGGGGCGGCAGAGGACCACTTTCTGCAAAGGACCGGGCTGCCGGCGCTTCCCGGAGAATCGCCCGCAGCCACGTGCGGAGGAATGATCCGCCAGGCCGGTAGAAGACCAGAATGCACTGCGGCAACCAGGTTCAGAGACGCCCCTCTGCTGCATTCCCGGCGCGCTCCCGGTCTGCGCGGGCCGGTCCTCCCCTCCCCAGTTCAGGGTCCTTCCTTTCTGGAACTCAGGGGAGCAGGGATGCCTTTATGGGGTCCCTGCCCCTCTCCCCGCACCCTGCACAGGATGGGAACCCTTTGCGGGGAGGGCCGTGCCGGGTTTAGCGCCGCGAGCCGGTCACATTCCCTGAGTCCTCACACACGCCGGAAGTGCATTTGCCTCCCGCCCACGGCAGCGCCTCTCTAGGAGCCGGGGCGCCGGCGTCTCAGTGGGAATAACCCCTTCGGCCCCAGTTGGCTAAATCTATAGCTGGAGGAATTCGTTCATTTTTTTCCCCCTGAGCCAGGTTGAGCTGTCTTGAGTTGACACAGAGGCACGTTTTGATGAGTGAGTGTTGCGCCTCTGTCTAGTCGGCAGAGACCTACCGCCTGAATTTCCGTCCCAGCTCGGTTGAGATGCTGGGCAACCTTGCACGAGTTATTTAGCGTCTCTGAGCCTCGGCTGTCCTGTCTGTAAAATAACCTTATCAACCTCAAAGCCTTGCTGTAAATACTCAGAGAATTAATACGTGTAAAGCACTTAGAAGAGTGTCTCATAATAAGTGTTTAGTGAATGCTAGTTATTATTTTTACTGCTACCTTTTAAAAAAGGACTATTGGTGGACGGTCAGTTTTGTGATATGAAAACAAGGAACTTGTTAGAAATGATAGTAAACGCTACTATTATTGAGGACTTTCTTTGTGCCAGGTTCCTTACATGCCTTATTTCTATTTCCTTAGGGCAGTTCTGTATTGTTATCCCCATTTTACGAAGAAAATGAGGTTAATTACTGAGTGCAGGTCAAAGTCTGATTTGAACACAAGGCTCTCTGATTCCAGGGTGCATGCTTTTCCCTCTCCTCCACAATGCATCTCTGATTTTGGAATTTTTTTCTGAGAATTTCTAACTAAAGCTTCAAAACCCGTGACAATGTCACAGGCATGCCTATCTAGTTAGTCCAGAGCTGAGGACACTGTGCAAAATCACCTAATTCCTACAACAGGATAAAAATTGACAATAAATAGTGCTGCCGCAGAATGAACAGCATCCTTGCTTAAAGAAAAGCATCGTGTGACCTAGTCACACGATGGGAAGATACTAATAATACAAACTGAAGGGGACTTACAGGAGAACTTTCTCCCAAGCCTCATGTGAATTATGTAACAAATATTTGCTTGGGTCTCTGGAAATTTCAACAAATATATAAGCTACTCCCAGCAGTCGTGTAAGCAGAACTCTGCCGTGTGTTTGTGTACCAGCCTCAGATTCATGTTATCACTTCCTCCTATTTTCCTTCTACCATTTTATTCTTTTTAGCTTGTTTATGATACTTTGCTCCTTTGGCTACTATGAGCAATAACAGCCAGCAGCTAGTGGCTATCAGTCTTACTGGATGCCGGGCACCTGTCGCAGAATATGTGGCCCTATAAATGCCTCAAGTCCTTTTTGAGACCAAGCAAGTAGAAATAAAGAAGCAAACACAACTGCCAGATTCCCTCACCTCCTTTCCGTTACCCACCTAAAGGTATCTTTTTTTATATCTGAGGCTATATGTATTGGAGAAAGACTCCACGTCGTTGACTGCATAGTTCTCCTTATGAATCTGTATTTGAAAACAAACAAACCTACAAAACAATACAGGCAACTCTTAGCAGTCAGAAGCCATTAGTCAAGTGATGATAATCTCACAAAACTTCACCTCTAAGTCCCCAGTAAGGAAGGTGTTGATGACCAGGAGCCCACAGAAAGCCACAGTACCAGACAATGCGTGTGTCATTTATTCCACGAGAACGAGTACAGGGATTGACAGTGACTGAGTGCTCGCTCATGCTAGACACCCCTCTAAGCTATTTTGCATTAATATGTTTAATCCTCATATCTGCCCTATGAAATGGGAAATATTTTCTTTATTTTTATTTTTTGGTTCTTTTTAATTTTTTATTTATATATTTATTTTTAATGGAATTTATTGGGGTAACATTGATTAATAAATTATATAGGTTTCAGGGGTACAATTCTCTAATACTCATCTGCACATTGTATCGTGTGTTCACCACCCAAGTTGGGAAATATTTTCTACAGCTGTAAGGTTACGAGGTTCACAGACCAAGGAACCTAGATCTAGTTTAGATGGATTTCAGCAAGGCAGGTACTAATATCTCTACTCCCATCCTTTAGATAAGATGAACGGATATCGGCTGTATATCCTGCATTGAGAGTTACAAGTAATTACAAGATTCTGCACCACCAAATCCAGAGAAATGCTCACAGATTTGACCCAATATTTCTATTTCTGGCACTGTATTTTAAGAAAACAATCAAACCATGACTGGTGGGGCTCAGTTGGTTGGGTGTCTTGTCTCACAAAATAAAAGGTCACTGGTTTGATTCCCAGTAAGGGTACATGCCTGGGTTTCAAGTTTGGTTCCCGGTCAGGGCTCACGCAAGAGGCAGCTGATTAATGTTTCCCTCTCACATCAATGTTTCTCCCCCTCTCTTTCTCTCTCCCTTCTGTCCCTCTAAAAAATAATAATAATAATAATTAATTTTTTTAAAAGAAGAAAGAAATTGATCAAAATTTGGAAGACACATATGAGGTCTGTCCAGAAGGTATCCAGTCACGTTATATGAAAAATAGAGACATTTATTGAAGAAGATACAAGATACTTGTCCATAGGACAATGACACCTCAGTTTCCTTCAAAGTAGGCACCTTGGGACTTCACAGAGTTCTCCCAATTACTATCAGTTGCCCCATTGTATTTTCCTGAATCTCATAGATAGCCTGAACTCTCTTCCCTTTCAGAGATGATTTTAGTTTGGGGGAAAGCCAGAAGTCCCAGGGCACCAAATCTGGAATGTAGGGGGACTGAATCACCTGGGTGGTTTGATGTTCCATCAAAAAACTCTGCACAAGACGTGATGCAAGAGTGGGCATGTTGTCGTGATGAAGCTGTCAATCACCAGTTGCCCATAGCTTCAGCCTTCTGAATCATCCCAGTAGTTTCCACAGAGGAATGTTCAAGTTTAATGCAAAATTTAATGCAGAACCATTGCTCTACTCAGTCATTTTTTTAAAGATTTTATTTATTTATCTTTAGAGGGGAAGGGAAGGAGAGAGGGAGAGAAACATCAATGTATGGTTGCCTCTCATGAGTCCCCTGCCGGGAACTGGCCTGCAACCCAGGCATGTGCCCTGACTGGGAATTGAACCGCGATCGTGTGGTTCGCAGGCCTGCGCTCAATCCACTGAGCTACACCAGCCAGGGCTTACTCAGTCATTTTTAATGCAGTGGCCACTCAGTGCACATGCTCAACTCAATGGTGTCTACCACCCCCACTGACAGTGAAGTCATCGCTGTTCACACATGCACATTCCAGTCCACTCTCCTTGGCTCCCAGGTTACATTGATGTCATGCAAACTGTTCTCATTATATTAGCAATGGCTGTACTTTTTCTGGACAGACCTCATCATATTCTCAAAGATTTTCATCAAAGTTTTATGTATAAGAGCAAAATATAGTGGCTGTGTAAATATTTAACAAGAGGGAAATGACTCGGCAAAATATGGTACTTGTGAGCCCTGACTGGTGTGGTTCAGTGGATTGAGCATCAGTCTGTGAACCAAAGGGTTGCTGGTTCGATTCCCAGTGAGAACACATGCCTAGGTTGCGGGCCAGGTCCCCAACAAAGGGGCACATGAGAGGCAACTTGCACATTGATATTTCTCTCCCTCTCTTTCTCTCTCCCTTCCTCTTTCTCTAAAAACAAATAAGTAAAATATTTTTTAAAAAAATATAGTATTTGTGCCTGGCTGGTGTAGCTCAGTGGATTGAGTGTGGGCTGTGAACCAAAGGGACGCTGGTTTGATTCCCAGTCTAGGGCACGTGCCTGGGTTGCAGGCCAGGTCCCCAGTATGGGGCACGTGAGAGGCAACCACACACTGATATTTCTCTCCCTTTCTTCTCCTTCTCTTCCCCTCTTTCTAAAAATGAATAAATAAAATCTTTTTAAAAATATGGTATTTGTGGAAATTGTGTATTCAGCCATGAAAATTATGCCTGTGAAGACAATGAAGCAGCAAAAACCTACAACTGTGCTTTTTTAAAAGCTTAGATAAACAACCAATGAATGCATAAATAAACAACAAATTAATGTTTCTCTCCTTTCATTGCTGTCTTTAAACCCAATTTTAAAAAATTATAAAAGTTTAGAAAAAATATAGAAAGGAAATACAACAAAATGCAAAAATAGTTAGACTTGGGGTAGGTGAAAAAGGTGTTATTTAATTTTTTATAATATCTTCTTTTCTATGGTTATATTACTTTTCTAGCAAAAAAAAAGTATTTAAGCCAAAATGAAAGCTGCAGTTAATTAATGGGAAAAACAGGGGAAGAAGCAGTCAGAACTCATGATCAGTGTGTACACACACCTCTTATAATCTTTACACTCTTCTGAGATATTTTCCCCATTTTACAGATCAGCAGATAAAGATTTAGGGAAGGTCCAGTAATTAGAACAAGGTCTCACAGCTGGAATGTGATAGAAACAAGAATTGTGATGAAGTCTTATTTGTTTTCTAGTTCATACTGTTTTCTATACCAGGTTTCCCAAAATAGAAAGGGTTCAGGAAGGTGCTCCTCGGTCAGACAAATACAGGAGGACTCCGACTCCCTCCTCTGGGCAGAAGCAGCCCCTGCACCACAGCTTTTGGCTTAAGGATTAAGCTTCAGTTGAAACGCAACCATATCTGTCCCCGTAGCCAGCACCTTTTGCAGTATGTGAACTATAGTAGTGCTCACACAGCGTGCGTCTAAGGTACTGGTGGTGCCTCGGTGGTCTTAGGTGGTCTCTGCCAGCGCGCTCAGACAGCCCCATGAGAAAAGTGGTGCCTCTGGTTCTCCTTTCAAGCCAGTTGACTGCCCATGAGAGAGTCTCAGGTTGGCGTTAGGCCTTTAGCACCTCCTACCTTTCTGTGTCTCTGCCTCTGTCACTCTTTCTCACACATACACACGACAGGACCCTGAGACCCAGAGCCTCACCTTTTTTAAAAAAATTGTTTTCATTGATTTTAGGAAAAGAGAGAGAAAAAGAGGGAGAGAGACAAACATTACTTTGTTGTTCCACTTATTTACACGTTCACTGGGTGATTTAATATCTATCGTACTTTTTATTGTGGTAATATTCACATAACATAATTTCAACATTTTTTAAAAGGTTTTATTTATTTATTTATAGACATAAGGGAAGGGAGGGAGAAAGAGAGGGAGAGAAATATCAATGTACAAGAGAAACATTACTCCATTGCCTCTCACACACCCCCAACCAGGAACCTGGCCCCCAACCTAGGTATGTGCCCTGACTGGGAATCAAACCTGCAACCTTTCAGTTCGCAGGCTGGTGCTCATTCTGCTGAGCCACACCAGCCAGGGCTCAACATTTTTAAAGTACATAATTCTGTGACATCTAGTATATTTATGATAATGTGCAAATCACCATTATCTAGTTCCAAAATATTTCATCACACCTAAGGAAATCTTTTACCCATCCGCAGTCACTCTTTATTCCTCCCTCCCCCAGCCCCTGGCAACCATTTATCTGCTTTCTGCCTGTATGGATTCTCCTATTCTGGATACTTCATATAAACAGGATCATAAAATAGGCAACATTTGGACCTGGTTTCTTTCACTTAGTATGTTTTCAAGGTACATCTATGTTTTAGCATGTATCCGTGCTTCATTCCTTTTCATGGATGAATTGTATGGATACAAACTGCATTTATAAGTTGATGGACATTTGGGTTGTCTCCACTTTTTGTATATTAAGAATAGTGCTACTATGAACATTTGTGCACAAGTTTTAGTGTGAACATTTGTTTTTACTTCTCTTGGTTATATACCTGGAATTGCTGGTTTTATGCTACTTCTATGTTTAATTTTTCAAGGAATTGCTAAATTGTTTCCACAGTGGCTATTCCATTTTATATTCCCACCAGCACTGCACAAATGTCCTAATTTCTACACATCCTAACCAACACTGGTTCATTTGGGGTTTTAATAAATTATTTCTTAACAACAATTATTAATCTAGGCCCTGGCTGGGTAGCTCAGTTGGGTAGAGCATCGCTCTGATACACCAAGGTTGTAGGTTTGATCCCCAGTCAGGACACGTACAAGAATCATCCAGTGAGTGCGGAAATAGGTGGAACGACAAATTGATGTTTCTCTCTCTCTAAAAAAATATTAATAGGTAAAAATATTTAATTATTATTATAACTATCCTAGTGGGTTTGAAATGGCATCTCATTGTGGTTTTAATTTGCATTTCCCTAATAACTAATAATGATGGACATCTTTTCATGTGCTTTTTGGCCATTCATATACCTTCTTTGGAGAAGTGTATATTCCAGTTCTTTGCCCATTTTTTATTGAGTTATTTGTCTTTATTGTTGAATTGTAATTAGTTCTTTTTTTTCTTTAAATGGTGGGTTTAGGAGGGGAAAGTGATTGATTGATTGAATTAGAGGGGACAGGGGAGAGACAGAGGGAAACATCCACATGAGAGAGAAACACTGATAGGTTGCTTCTCACATACGCCCTGACTGGGGACCAAACCCACACAACCTAGGCCTGCGCTGACTGGGAATCAAACCCGTGATCTTTTGGCCCAAGGGACGATGCTCCAACCAACTATGCCACACCAGCCAGGACTGCCACAGTTCTTTATATATTCTGAATCCAAGTCTCTTACCAGATATATGTTTTGCTAATGTTTTCTTCCATTCCGTGGGTTGTCGTTACTTTCTTGATAGTTTCCTTTGATATACAAATTTTTAAAAAAATTAAAGTCCAATTTACCTATTTTTTCTTTTGTTGCTTCTATTTTTGGCATCATATCTAAGAAACCATTGCCAAATCCAAGGACATGAAGATGTACCCCTATGTTTTCTTCTGAAAGTTTTATAGTTTGGGGTACTAAATGTAAGTCTTTGAACAATTTTGATATAACTTAGCATTGTATTCATTTTTTTAAAATTACTTATTTATTTTTAGAGAGAAGGAAGAGAGGGAGAGAAGTATCACTGCGCGGTTGCCCCTCGTGCGCCCCCCACTGGGGACCTGACCCGCAACCCAGGCCTGTGCCCTGACTGGGAGTTGGACGGACGGCCCTTTGGCTGGCAGCTCGCGCTCAACCCACTGAACTACACCCGCCAGGGCCCTTCTCCTCTACTCTTGTTCCTTCCTCTCTTCTTTTCTCTTTTTTCTCTCTCTCTCACATCTATAGCAGGGAAAGCAAAGCAAATTAATGAACTAGTAAATCACTAGGTTTTATTTAGATAATCTATTCTCTTCTTCCTATAAGGTATATATTTTCATTATTAGAAAAATTTTCGAGTAATGGGCAGGGGTTTTCCTTTCTTCTATATGTAGTAGCGTATTTTTTGGACCATAAGATGCACCTAGGTTTTAGAAGAGGGAAATAGGAAAAACAAATTTTGAAGCAAAAAAATGTGGTAAAATATTGAATAACATAATATTTCATTTGCCCTGACTGGGGTGGCTCCGTTGGTTGGAGTATCACCCCACAAAGTGAAATGGCACTGGTTCAATTCCCAGTCAGGGCACATACCTAGGTTGCAGGTTTGGTGTCCAAATGTGGCACGTATGAGAAGCAACCAATTGGTGTTTCTCTCTTACACTGGTGTTTATCTCCGTCTCTATCTCCCTCCCTTGCCCTCTCTCTAAAATTAAATAAATATTTTTAATTATTAAAAAAGGTAATAATTAAAAAAGGTAATAAGCAGCATTAACAACCATTATTCCTCCCAAATGGGGGGGGGGTGCATCTTATAGTCTGAAAAATATGGTACTTTTTTTTTCTGAGAAAAACATAAAGGTTCATCATAAGCAGTTTGCCAGTTGGTGATTAAAATTCATTTAGAAACTAAAAAAAAAAAAATCAAATAAGTAACAGTACAGAAGGTACCAGGTATGGCGAAGATGAGTAAAACTGAGGAATCTGTGCAGCCAGACCATGACAAGGCGAGGGCGTCATCTAGGAGGCATTGTAGTCTGAAGAGGATCCAGGCAGGTGTAGCTGGATTCTGAGGAAGGAAAGCCCTAGACCCGGAGTCAGAAAACCCAAGACCCCCAGGTCCCAAGACCTCACAGTTGCTCTGTGACAAGGAATATGCTACCTGACCTGTCTGAAGTCTGTTTCCTCGTGAGTAAAAAAGATGGTAATTCTTGCCTCTCGAGGGTGTCAGGAGAAACAAATGCTTTCATGTGCATGAAAGTAAAAATTGTAAATGCTTAACCAACGTGAATTAGTATCAGGGCCTAAACTCTCATAGGCTGGAATGTGAACAGGACCCTGAAGACAGATAAGACTTGCCTAAGCGGAGAGGAGAAGGGGAAGTATTTTAGAGGCGGTGGCAGGAGTCACAGCTTAGTGAAAGCCCCAGGAGCAGGACAGTCCTTAGTGTGTTGGGGGAGGCCTGGGGTGGAGCTCTTGGTGCTGCATGAGAGTGGGAATTACCTAGGAGGGCACTGTGTACAGAGGCAGAAAGTTTGGATTCAGACGCAGCAGGCCCTTTAGGAATTTGGATTTCGTTGTTCTGCAAACACAGTTCTAGTTTCCTTGGGATATGCCAATGGTGGAATCAGATTTCAAATGTCTTAAGAGCTCACTGATTTTTTAAAAGGTATTTTAAAATAAATAAATAAATACACTTTTTAAAAAAGTATTTTAATGTGTGTGACAACATACTATTTTCCTCCATCTATCTTCAATCTCCATTTCCAGGCCTATAAGCGACAGGAGAACATTTGTTCCTAAGGATGATGGGACTTCTTCAAAAGGTCAGTCCCTGCTTTACCTTGGGTAGGAAATCAGCTGAATTTGATTTAACAAGGCTCAGATCAGTGCAAACCTGAAAAGAAAATCAAACATTGTTTTAATCCTACAATCTCCCTCCCAACTTTATAACTAGTTATCTCATTTAACTGGAAATCATCAAACAGAACAAAAGTTTACAAAGTTAAATCTCCCTGTTACCCCAGATCTTCAGGCTTCCTCCCCAGAAGCATTTCTGTGTCCTCCCCCAAATCATCAAATATATACAAGTTATTCATATGGAGTCAGACCCTAATGTGGGTGAGGACATCTGATTAGACCCTGTCATTTTGCAGGTGAAGAAATTGAACCCCAGGAAGCTTGACGACTTGGAATTATTGCCAATCACACCTCAACACAAATATTTGGTTATGATAGTATACATATATTTTATTTATATTTAATATACATCTCTGGCTGGTGTGGCTCACTGGATTGAGAGCTGGCCTGTGTACCAAAGGGTCGCTGGTTCGATTCCCAGTCAGGGCACCACGTGCTTGGGTTGCAGGCCAGGTCCCTGGTTTGGGGCATGAGAGAGGCAACCAATTGATTCATCTCTCCCACACTGATGTTTCTCTCCCTCTCTTTTCTCCCTCCCTTCTCCTCTGTCTAAAAATAAATACATAAAATCTTTAAAAAAAAAAGAAGAAGAAGAAGAATGGGGGTGGGTACAGTGGCCTGGAGCAAGGGGACCTAAGAGGTGGGCAGACTCAGGAGGGGCAGAGTAGGCCTGAGGATCTACTGGCTAAGGGGTTGTCAAGGAGCACACCCAGTCCCAAGGCCTTGGGGAGCAAGATAACTAGGTATTGTGTAGGGAAATGGAGCTGGCGAATCTGGCACGACTTCGGGTGGACGGTTGCATTAAGCAAACAAAGAGAAAGAACAAGGCCCCAAGGACAAGTGGATAGCTTATAACAAAGGGTTTTGGAATTGACCACATTGAGCGGGAAATTTTTTTTTTGAAGATTTTAATTATTTACTTCTAGAGAGAGGGGACAGGAGGGAGAAAGAAAGGGAGAGAAACATCAGTGTGTGAGAATGTGAATTGATTGGTTGCTTCTCAAATGCCCCCAACCGTGGACCGCTGGCCCACAACACAGTCATGTGCCCTGACTGGGAATCGAACCGGCGACCTTTCAGTCCATAGGCCAGCACTCGGTCCACTGAACCATACCAGCCAGGACAACATTGAGCAGGACATTTTTTAGAAGGATAATGCAAAGGAAAGACTTAGTCCTGAGCCTTAGAGAACATGTTATTTGAGAGGCACCAGAGAGGTAAGGCCCCGTCTGAGAAGCCTTGGGGAGCCACTCTAGGTTCTTGAGCAGAGGAGCGACTGACCCTGGAGTATCGGACTCCAGAGGCAGAAGGGAACTCCCAGGTCCTCAGATCCAGCTCCTGTCCCACCTTTAAGGACCTCATTCCTGAAAAGAAGTCTCCAGTGTATTTTGTGGGCATGGACATCTCCAGAAAAGAAGGTTCCGTTCTTTCCTGGTTCCAGAGTAGGAAGGTTCCGTTCTTTCCTGGTGGCAGTATCTGAAAGCCTCCCCTGCCTGCCATTAGATAAGCTGATCTGGTGAGATGGCTCGTCAGCTTCACGTCTTGGCCTTTGCACCCTGCCCTGAAAGGGTCCTCATCTGTACAGCAGGGGATCAGAGCCGCTGGTCGTGGCCCGAAGTTCTCCCAGTTTACTTGGGACACGGTTTCCGGACTCCTGGCTCTCCTGCTTACTAGGGCAAGGGCTGTGTGCTCTGATGAAGAAGAGGCAGACCCAGCTAGACTTGGTCGGCTCATACTTCTTTCATCATTTCATTTAACCACCCTGTTTCTTGGAAACCAAGGCTTATCTTTCTTTTTTTTTTAAAGTACAATTTTTTGATTATGCTATTATAGTTGTCCCATTTTTTCTCCCCTTTATCCCACTCTGCCCTGTACCCCCTTCCCTCCAGCATTCCCTCTACTGCTTAGTTCATGTCCATGAGTTGTACACAAAGTTCTTTGGCTTCTCCATTTTCTATACTATTCTTTTTTTTTAAAGATTTTATTTATCTTTAGAGAGGAAGAGAAGGAGAGAAGGAGAGAAACATCAATGTATGGTTGCTTCTTGTGAGTCCCTGATGGGAACTGGCCTGCAACCCAGGCATGTGCCCTGACTGGGAATCGAACCGGGATCATGTGGTTCACAGGCCCGCGCTCAATCCACTGAGCTACACCAGCCAGGGCCATTTTCTATACTATTCTTAACCTCCCCCTGTCTGTTTTGTAACTACCAATTAGTCTTCCTATTCCCTGTACCTCCCCCCCCCTTCCCCACCGATAACACTCCATGTGATCTCCTTTTCTGTGATTCTGTTCCTGTTCTAGTCGTTTGCTTAGTTTGTTTTTGGTTTTGTTTTTAGGCTCAGTTGTTGATAGTTGTGAGTTTGTTGTCATTTTACTGTATGTATTTTTGATCATCTTCTTTTTCTTAAATAAGTTCCTTTAACATTTCATATAACAAGGGCTTGATGTTGATGAACTCCTTTAACTTGACCTTATTTGAGAAGCACTTTGTCTGCCCTTCTATTCTAAATGATAGCTTTTTTGGATAGAGTAATCTTAAATGTAGGTCCTTGCCTTTCATGACTTTGAATACTTCTTTCCAGCCTCTTCTTGCCTGCTAGGTTTCTTTTGAGAAATCAGCTGATAATAGTCTTATGGGCACTCATTTGTAGGTGACTGTGTCCTTATCTCTTGCTGCTTTTAAGATGCTCTCTTTATCTTTAGTCCTAGCTCTTGTGGCTCAGTGGATTGAGCACCAGTCTGCAAACCAAAGGGTCGCTGGTTCAGTTCCCAGTTAGGGCATATGCCCAGGTTGTGGACCACGTCCCCAGTAGGAGGCATGTAAGAGGAAACCACACATTGATGTTTCTTGTCCTCTCTTTCTCCCTCTCTTCCTCTTTCTCTAAAAATAAACAAAATCTTTTTTAAAAAGATTCTCTTTATCTTTAATCTTGAGTAATTTAATTATGATGTATTTTGGTGTCCTCCCTGGGTCCAAATTATTTGGGATTCTCAGAGCTTCCTGGACTTGCATATCTATTTCCTTTGCCAGACTGGGAAGTTTTCCTTCATTATTTTTTCAAATAAGTTGTCAATTTTTTGCTCTTCCTCTTCTCCTTCTGGCACCCCTATAATTCGGATGTTGGTATATTTTAAGTTGTCCCAGATGTTCTTAAGTTTCTCTTTTTTGGGTGGGGGGGCGGTTCTTATTTCTTCATTCGGTTGCAGTTGAATGTTTATTTCCTGCTATTGTTCCAAATCATTGATTTGAGTCCTGGTTTCCTTCCCTTCACTGTTGGTTCCTTATATATTTTTCTTTATTTCACTTTGTATAGCTTTCATTTCTTCTTTTATTTTTCATCCTACTCAATCTTTTCTGTGAGCATCCTGATCACCAGTGTTTTGAACTCTGCATCTGGCAGGTTCACTATCTCCTTGTCACACAGTTATCATTCTGGAGTTTTGATTTGTCCTTTCATTTAGGTCATATTTCTGTCTTGGAGCACCAGTCTGGATGAATGTTTCTTCTTTAACTCCTTGGTTGTCAGACTTTCATACAGTTCATTTTCTGGCAAACCTGTTTGTTTTTTAAAAAAGATTTTATTTACTTATTTATTTTTAGAAGGAGGAGAGAGAAAGGGAGAAAAACACACACCCTCAACTGGGGACCCAGCCTGCAACCCAGGCATGTGCCCTGACAAGGAATCAAACCAGCAACATTGTAGTTTACAGGGTGGCATTCAATCCACTAAGCCACACCAGCCAAGAGTGTTTTTGTTTTTAAATAGCTTATCATCCTTCTTTTGGGAGTATGAGGAAGCAAAATGTATCTACCTATGCCTCCATCTTCACCGGAAGTCAAGGCTTATCCTGTTTTGAAAGAGGAAACCAAATCTGCAAGAGGTAAAGTGAGTTGCCCAGGATCACACTGGTGGCAAGGATGGAGCAGGGTTTGAGCCAGGATCCTCCTCCAGGACCTCCCTGCTCCTATAGAAACCTGGGCCTTGGCACACAAAGGCCTGTATGAAGGGGGCCATATTGGAGGCTGATGAGATGTGACCAAGAAAGAGCACAGCAGTGGGTTTTACATGAACTACATGATGGCGATGGAGAAGCGTCATCCTCATCCTTCCAGGGGCTCCCCTGGCAGGAAGCCTCCTTCATTGCCACTGTGCCAGCCGATTGCCAGCAACAGGACAAATAGCACACTGCTGCCTATAGTCAGAGTGCCCTTTGTCTCCCTCAGAGCAGGGCACACAAACTGTTTCTGGAGAATGCCTGGCCCAAACAGGAGTGTCTTGTCTTTCCAGAGCCCTCCATCCAGTTCCTGGAGCAAGATGAGGGGAGAGAATGTTGGGGCTGGGGTCATCCCCTGTAATCCCAGACACACACAAGCCAATCAGAGAATTGTGGTTAGGAATCTTGGAAGCTCTGGAGTCAGCATGCTTGGGTTCGAATCCAGCTCTGTCACTAGTAAGCTGATTACAAGTCACCTACTCTATCCTTAGGATTATAGTAACAGTATTGGTGTCACAAGCTGTGAAGTTTCAAGGAATTACTACAGTCATTTGCAACTTAACAACAGGGATACATTCTGAGACAGGCATTGTTAGACCATTGTGGGAACGTTGTGGCGTGCACTTACACACACCTACCTGGCATAGCCTACCGCACACCGAGGCTGCATGGTGGAACCTACTGCTCCTGGGCTACAAGCCTGTAGAGCAAGTTATGGTATAAAACCGGATTAAATCAGGGCCAAGAAAAAATGATGCCATCAAGAGACATGGCGAATACAAGATGTTCACCACGAGCTGTATACAGCTGCGGCCAGCCTAACACAACACACTGTTTTACAGCAAACTCCTTTTTATAAGTAGAAAGAGTACACCCTAAAGTCATGATAAAAATATAGTAAATACATGGACTTGCAATATGGTCATTTACTAGCATTCTTAAATATTACACACTGTTCATAATCATATGACCGGCAGTCTTTGTTTATACCAGCATCACCACAAACACGTGAGTAATGCATTGTGCTACGATATTTTCATGGCAACTGAAACTTTTCAGCTTCCTGACAGTGTTATGGGACCACCGTCACAGACGCAGCCCAACCTCAACTCCAACACTGTTACGTGGAGCATGACTGTAAAGCCCTGGAACGGCGCCTGCTGCACAGTGGGGCTGTGTCAGAAGACGGCACCCTCATTTCCTGCTCTCTGCACCCAGAGGGCACAGACGGTGGCATGCAGTGCAGAGGTAATACCTGTAGTTGAACAGGTGTAGGAGCACCAATGGTGAGAGACTGACATACTGAGACCACCTCTCGACCTCACCTCGGGGACACAGTCAGAGGGTAGAACCTGTGACACACTGGAAAGCCAGTTCTCGCCACAGAAGGAAGCCACTGTCCCACCAGCTGACGTGTGAAAGTGTGGGTCATGTTGCCACATCTTTTGATTTTCCAAACAAGCAGGAAATGTGGATTTTTATAGGGAATGTACTGATTTTTAAGTGTGGCGGTCAATTTTGTTTAAAACAAAACTCTGGAGACTTCCGCCAAGATGGAGGCATAGGTCCAAGGCACAGCTTTCCCCCAGTCTCCCTGTCCCAGGGCCAGGCCAGGCTTCACGGCCCTTGAAGGACCAGAGACACTAGCGAGGGCTGGATCTGCCTCGAAGTCCCTCTGATCCCAAGTTGTCCTGCTTCTCACCTGTCTCTCAGGGTGAGGGGCGAGAGGGTGAGGATGTCGGTGAGTGAGTGGGATTGTGCAGCAGACCCAGCGGTGGAGACTCTGGGCAAGTTTGCCTGGAGCTTGCTCTGGAGGCAGACGGGACAGCGCATGAAGACAGGGCATCACTTCATTCCATGCATTGAGCACCTATGAACGACATGCCAGTCACTCCGGTCACTGTTCTAGGTGCTACTCCAGGAGACAGCAGTGAGTACAAGAGGCCAAGCCCCTGCCCTGGTGGAGCCGACATTAATGTGAGTCCACTGGAGGGTTGGGCAGAGACCGGTGGTGAACACATGGATATTCTGTCAGGGGCGGTACGTGCTGTGAGAGACAGAGTAGGGTAAGGGGGACCAGGAGGGGCAAAGGTCCTGAAGTGACAACGAGGTGTGGAAGGTGATGGAAGCCAGGATAAGAGGAGAAATGCCCAGATGAGAAGGAGGATGAGGGAGACGGCACTGGGACGTGAGCAGAGGCCGGCCCAGCAGGGCCTTCTCCTCCTGGTGGCCCTGCTCTCTGGATCCTGGATGTAGGCCCAGAGGAGCGGGATCCTGTTTAGCAATGTCAGAAATGTTTGTTCCTCTGGCTCCCTCTTGTCTCCAGACAGGTAGCCCTTTCCACATTCTCCTAATCCCCTTGTCTGTAACACACACAATTAAACTTCTCAAGGGTAGAAAGCCTGATTATTCTTCAACTGTGAGAGCTTCCCATCTCTGTGATCCCCACAGTGCCAGGAATAATAGGACTCAATACACAAATGTGTTAAATTAAAATAATGACATGGCCCGAGGCACCTTACCTCATTTTTTTACCTTGGTTTCCTCTCCTGTTAAATGGGGACAATGTGCTGTCCTGTTCCAATAGATTGTGGTGAGAAAATGAGGTGGATATAAAAATCAGGATCCCAGATACCCTGGGCCTTGGGAGGCCACCAGTGTTCCCAGGTTTTTAAAGGTTTCTTTTGTTATGAGCTGAGTGCCCCATAAGCTACTGGGAAAGGTTCTTGCCCTCCTTGGTCAGGGAACTCCCACTGACTTCCCTCTTGCGGCCAGCTTCCTTCTCTGAGGATAGCAAATGGGCCTCAGTTTCCTCCTCTGAGGGTGGCAAATGGCAGAAGCCACACTTCCCAGTGCGGCTGGGCTAGGAGCATAGGCTGCCAGATTCCTCCCGGCCGTGCTTTTCCCCTCAACCCAAACTCCTCTTGCTGGGACTTACTATTTCATTTAAGTCATTTTTTAACCTGTAGGATATTCCCTCTCAAATCTTCCCTGCCAGCCTGGGCTCCCACCCCACAACCCAGGCATGGGGGAGGGGGGGCATCCCTGGGTCTGAGTCCCAACAAAGACAGGCCCCAGGGGACCATCAGCCACCAATCCACTTCCCGGGAGCGGCTGGCAGAGCCCCTGCAAGATGCAGAGTGGCCAGAAATCCAGAGACCCTCACTGGCACTGGGTTTCCCAGAGAATCTGCTCCCACTAGAGACAGAAAGCAGGTCATCGTCTCAGCCACCTCCGCGCTCCCCGTCTTCTATTTTTCCCAGGCTGTGGGAGGCAAAGGGTTAAATCCCATAGAGCTGATGCTCTGACTCCAGGCTAGAGGGACCCGGGAAGCTGGGGTCACTTCCTGCTCCGTCCCAGTCACCCTGAACTGGTCCCCGGGTCCTCAGCCTGGGATCACCCCTTGAGAAGGAATCCAGAGTCCTCGGCATCAAGCCCGCCACCCCCACCCCCGTCAGGCAGGGCATTTAAGGGGTTAAGTCCCCTGGGGCTGGATTCTGCCTTCCACCTTTCCCAGACCCCAGAGTCGTGAGTTGGGGACGCCTGGGCCCCTGAGGGGTGGTCCGAAGGCCGAGACGGCCGCCCGGGAACAATGGGTCAGGGAGGCGGGTTGCTCCAGGCCTGAGACCCCTGCCCGGCCCCTGGTCGCAGGGGTAGGGCTGGGGCCGGGCAGGGGGGCAGAGGCCGAGGATTCTGGGAAGAGCGCGAGGGTCTGGTTGTGGGGGAGGGGAGGCATGAGCATTCTGGGAAGAGGGAATTCGACCGCCAGGACAGGGCTTGGGGGCTGTGAGCCAGTGGGGAATCCTGGGGGCCCGGAGGCGGAGGATGCCCGGACCCGGGAGTTGGGGACCGAAAGAGGGTGGCGGGCACCACTTGGAGAAGGAGTCCAGGGTCTCGGCCGGTGCGGCGGTGGGGGGCCAGGATGGTTGCGCGCCCTTCGCTGCCTCCAGTTCAGGGTCACCTGGGTCGATCTCCACACCTCTCTGCGAGGCAGCCTTTCTCCCCCTCCTCCCTCCGCAGTGGGATTGCTCCGAGGTCGGAGGTCGGAGGACTGGGGCTGGGGCCAAGGTCTGCACTTCTTGCCTCTTTGGGTCTTCCCACTTTCGTACTCCCTGGTGGCCTTTTCATTAACCTCTTCCCTCTACTGTAGACCGCTGAGTTTGAATTTCTCGAAATAATCAAGGTACATAAGTTCTCACCTGTCCTCAGCAAACAGCAGGGCAACCTTCCAAGCCTCCTCAGAACAGGCAGCCTCAGCTTGGCAGAGGTGCCTGCTTCCACCTCCCCAAAGATACTTAGTAGTGGGGGAGGGGAAATTCTCATGCCTAAGGAGCTACAGAGATGAAGAAATTGTTACTTCCTAAAATCTCCTGTCTCCCCTGCTGCTATTTAGCAGGCAGGGTTCAGCTAGCTCCTGCTTCATTTGGGTTACCTCCCGGCTGCCTCCTCGGGAATCCTGAATATGTCTGCTCGTTCCCCTGCCCCCATACGCACAGTACCCATCCCAAACCCCAGGCTTTTCCCAGGGACTTTCTCGAGGGTCTCCACATTGTGGGAAGTTGTCCTAGCCTTTGCTCCTGTGGCCCTGTTCCCTCAGGCTGAAATCATATCACCCTTTTTGGAATGAGCTGGCTATGTTTTACCAGGAGGCTGCTCTGAGCTGTTTCTTTGCTGCCACCCCCTTACAAACTGACCTTTAAAGGCATCGGACAAACAGGTTTTCCAGGAACGAGAGGCATCTCACTCATTTTTCGTTCATTCAAGAAAATGTATTGAGCACCTGTTCTGTGTTAGGCTTCATCATCATCCTAGGCACAGCTTATAGCAGCAACAACGCAGAACAAACAGTATGGAAGAAGGGGTACCAGAATGGGGTTGGTATGGAAGGCTTCACTGGGGAGGGCTGTTTGGAGTTACTGGTGCAGATTGCCAAGCCAGTCACTAGATCCAACCCCTGCTTTTATAGCCCAGGACCTTTTGGTCCCAGGAATTTCTGCATCCCATTCTCGAGGCAAGTAGGCTCCCTTGGAGCTTTCCTCATCACCCATCCCTGCCAACAGCCCACATTTATGAGTTTCACAAGACTCCCAAGGTCATCTCCCTCTCTTAGAGACTGGGACAAGCTAGACACAGAACCTTGCATTTCTGGTCTCTTCGACTTCCCGTCCTGTGACCTTGGAGAACTCTCCCTGAGGGTTGATTTCCTAATCTGTGAAGTGGACAGTCTGATTCCTTGGTCTGCTAACAGGACCAGGGGGAAGATTAGGTGAAGTAAGGAGGATACCACCGAAGGCGCTGTGTCAGCTCTAAATGGTCTTCACACACTTCTTTCACCTCTTTTCCTTTCCACCTCCCCTCAAGGTCATTGTGGCACAATGACCCCTAGTGGCTTTAAAATGCCCCCACCACCTCTGGCCCAGTCTTCTTTCTGTGCTGAGATGTCCCAGTCCTTTCCTCTTGCCTCAGGAAAATCAGAGTGGTTTTTCCCTTTCTTGCTGTCTCTCTCTTTTAACTCTTTAAGTGTTCTAGGCTGTCTCAGTTCTCTGTGAGGCTCTCAAGAAAAGTTTATTGGTCCCAATTAGCAGCCTCATTAAGGAGGAAAATTAGAGTCTTAATGAGCTTCTTCTGATTAGTAAAATAACAAGTTTCCCAGCCTCTGGGCATCAGAGGAGAGGGGTGAGAGCCTTCTTCCCCTGTGGGTGTCAGGCACCTCTCCAGCCCCCAGTCTGGGTTCAAAGGGTTATGACTGATGAGCGTTTAATTACTCTTAAATTCACCTGCTTGTTTAGTTGTGATTTTTAAGGTCTGGAGTAAGGCCTGTGGGGGTGGGGTGGGTAGGGATGATGAGAACTAATGCCCAGAAACACTGGTTGACAGGAAACTGAAGTTTACATAAGGAGGAATGAGAGCTGTGGGGGTGGGGGGCCCAGGTAGGGATTAAAAAAAAGTGTGAGATCAGCCCGCATTGTGCGCTTCTCTCTTCTCCCCCAGGGTCCCTGGAACACTGGGCGGTCCTGAGCTCCGGGATGGAGCCTGAAGCAGTGCTGTGGGGCCCAGATCCTCGGGGTCCTGTACAGAGCCCCAGCGATGCTCACAGAGGTGAGGGGCACGAGAAGGGACTACAGTTCTGACAAGACAGTGGCGCTAGTTCAGGGAGGGGCCAAGACTCTAGGGGGAAACCCAGGTCGGGGAAGAAAGACCGACCCCATGTTCTGAAAGGAGATGGGGGCTGGAGACTCCCTTTCTCTCTATAGGTACCGAGAGTGGGAATGAAGAGGAGAGCCCTCAGCAGGAAAGTTCTGGGGAGGAGATCATCTTGGGAGATCCAGCTCAGAGTCCAGAACTCAAGGACCCACCAGAGATGCCCCTGGAGAGACCCTCCCAGGATCCCTCAGTCCCCGAGAACTCCCCAAGTCCACTGGGTCACCCCAACCCCTTGGATGACCAGACTCCTCTTGACCCTCCAGCCCCCGAGGTAGTTCCTACCCCATCTGACTGGACCAAGGCCTGTGAGGCCAGTTGGCAGTGGGGG
This sequence comes from Sturnira hondurensis, assembly GCF_014824575.4. Taxonomy (NCBI): domain Eukaryota; kingdom Metazoa; phylum Chordata; class Mammalia; order Chiroptera; family Phyllostomidae; genus Sturnira; species Sturnira hondurensis. Next base: position 81,030 of record NW_028085723.1, read on the forward strand.
ACTCTGACCACATGGAACAGCCCCCCAGTGGTCCCTGCCAATGAGTCCAGCCTGCGGGAGCTGGTGCAAGGCCGCCCCTCTGGGGCTGAGAAGCCTTACATCTGCAACGAGTGTGGCAAGAGCTTCAGCCAATGGTCCAAGCTGCTGCGGCACCAGCGCATCCACACAGGTGAGAGGCCCAATACCTGCTCTGAGTGTGGCAAGAGCTTCACGCAGAGCTCACACCTGGTGCAGCACCAGCGCACGCACACTGGCGAGAAGCCCTACAAGTGCCCAGACTGTGGCAAATGCTTCAGTTGGAGCTCCAACCTGGTGCAGCACCAGCGCACTCACACGGGCGAGAAGCCCTACAAGTGCACCGAGTGCGAGAAGGCCTTCACCCAGAGCACGAACCTCATCAAACACCAGCGCTCACACACGGGCGAGAAGCCGTACAAGTGCGGCGAGTGCCGGCGCGCCTTCTACCGCAGCTCTGACCTCATCCAGCACCAGGCCACGCATACTGGCGAGAAACCCTATAAGTGCCCGGAGTGCGGCAAGCGCTTTGGCCAGAACCATAACCTCCTCAAGCACCAGAAGATCCACGCCGGTGAGAAGCCATACCGCTGCACTGAGTGCGGCAAGAGCTTCATCCAGAGCTCAGAGCTGACCCAACACCAGCGCACACACACTGGGGAGAAGCCCTACGAGTGCCTCGAGTGCGGCAAAAGCTTCGGCCACAGTTCCACCCTCATCAAACACCAGCGAACCCACCTGCGCGAGGACCCTTTCAAGTGCCCCGTTTGTGGCAAGACCTTCACGCTAAGCGCCACGCTGCTGCGGCACCAGCGCACACACACAGGTGAGCGGCCCTACAAGTGCCCTGAGTGCGGTAAGAGCTTCAGTGTCAGTTCCAACCTCATCAACCACCAGCGCATTCACCGTGGTGAGCGGCCCTACATCTGTGCCGACTGTGGCAAGAGCTTCATCATGAGCTCCACACTCATCCGCCACCAGCGCATCCACACAGGCGAGAAGCCCTATAAGTGCTCCGACTGCGGTAAGAGTTTTATCCGCAGCTCCCACCTCATCCAGCACCGTCGCACCCACACGGGTGAGAAGCCCTACAAGTGCCCTGAGTGCGGCAAGAGCTTCAGCCAGAGCTCGAACCTCATCACCCATGTGCGTACCCACATGGATGAGAACCTCTTTGTGTGCTCCGACTGTGGGAAGGCCTTCCTGGAGGCCCACGAGCTGGAGCAGCATCGGGTGATCCATGAAAGAGGGAAGACCCCAGCCCGGAGAGCTCAGGGCGACACTATGCTGGGACTTGGGGATCCAGCCTTGCTAACCCCGCCCCCCGGAGCCAAACCACACAAGTGTCTTGTCTGTGGAAAGGGGTTCAATGACGAGGGCATTTTCATGCAGCATCAGAGGATCCACATTGGAGAAAACCCCTACAAAAATTCAGATGGCCTCATCACACACCCAGCCCCCAAGCCTCCGTTCCGACCTCCCAGGCTCCCTTTTGGAGGGAACTCCTATCCAGGTGCTTCAGAGTGCAGAGCCGACACCCCAGGACAACCCTTTAAAATGCCTGAAGGGCAGGAGAGCTTCAGCCAAAGGCTGGGCCTGCTCTCCTCCAAGTCCTACATTTGTTCCCACTGTGGAGAAAGCTTTCTGGATCGAGCTGTGCTCCTCCAACACCAGCTCACCCATGGCAACGAAAAGCCCTTTCTCTTTCCTGATTATAGGATTGGTTTAGCAGAAGGAGCAGGGCCTAGTCCCTTCCTAAGTGGAAAGCCCTTTAAATGCCCTGAATGCAAAAAAAGCTTTGGCCTCAGCTCTGAGCTGCTGCTGCACCAGAAAGTCCATGCAGGTGGAAAAAGCCAGAAGAGTCCAGAGCTGGGGAAGAGCTCTTCTGTCCTCCTGGAGCACCTCAGGAGCCCCTTGGGAGCCAGACCTTACAGCTGTTCAGATTGTGGGGCCTCCTTCCTGGATCGCCTGGCCCTCATCCACCACCAGGAAACTCACACCCAAGAAAAGTCCCCCAGACCCGAAGACCCGCTTTCAGAGCCAGTCACCCTGTCCACAAGCCAGAAAGGTGAAGGAGAGGCCCCCGCGCCCACAGGGAGCAGCATCCATGGGGAAGGGGAAACACCCAAAACCCTCTTGGAAGAAAAGCCCTATTTGTGCCCTGAGTGTGGAGACGGCTTCACAGAGGTTGCAGCCCTCCTCCTCCACAGGAGCTGCCACCCAGGTGTCACCCTGTGAGATGGGCCTGGAGACCAGGGGCCTCTCTCTCCTGAGAGGAACACTGAATCTCAAATATTACGCAAGAAAAGGAAGAAAAACCCATCAGATTGTAGAGATGCGAAGGAGAAAGGACCCTGGGTAAAAGTAGTGCTTTTATATCAGTGATGAGAAACCCTATAAAATTGTTGGTGGGAACCACTTACAGTGCAGTAGACAAAAACTGTTGGGTTAGAAACCCTATAAATATGTAGGAAAAAAAAGCCTTTTAAGTCTATAGCAGAAAATTCCTATAAACTATAGTGGATAAAAGCCCTATTAATTGTAGGATGAGGTCCCAATATGTCTCTAGACAACCCTATAAAACTGTACCTAAATCCTTGTGAAACTATAGGGTTGGGGAAGTGCAGGGAATATAGCAATGACATTGACTTGGGAGCAGTGACCCTCAGAAGGTGTAAAAGAACCTCCCATGAACTTGTTCCACAGTCGTCTTTCCTACTGGCGGGTAAGAGGGAGGCTTATTCCCAAAAGGCTTGGACAGTTACACTGAGTAAACTGCTCAGTGGGATGTAGTTTTGGGAATTGGGTGGAACTGAAAAGGGAAACAAAGACAGGAGAAAAATAAGTGATGAGGAGCCCTTGGACCCACAGAAGAGACATAACCTGGTAACGGAAAAGTTCAGCTCAGCGCACTGGGGGTTCCTCGGGGCACAGGGCAGATCTTAGGTGAATTGTGTGTATTAGAGGGAGAGGCCCAGGGAACTCCTTATCAGAAAGAAGCCAAAAATGGGGAAGGAGTAAAATGATGTTGTGCCTTTTTAAAGGCTGAAGTTTGGGGTGCATAAAAACTTTAAGAACACTGGGAAACCACCACAAAAATTTAGGGGGGCGGGGCAGAGATTCTGTTAGAGCGCTTCAAGGGAAGGAAACCCAATGGAGACTGTTCAGATGGAACCCGGCAAACTCCAGGCTGTTGACCCTGTTTCCAGGAGCTTGTTAAACTGCAAGTGCAAGCAGATCCCAGCCAGACTGCCAGGGTCCTCCCCTAGCCTGGCAGGACGACCCTTTCCTGGGGACTTCTGAGAGGCCTCCAGGGATGGAGGGTTCCTCCTGCTGCATCTCAGGTCTCACTGTCAGGAGTTTTCTCCTGAAATCTAACTGCCACCAGTTTTGCTGCAGTGGCAGCCTGTTTCCTCGAAATCTGTCCTCAGTGGAGAGGGAGAACTGCGGCTACCCGGCCTCCAAAGAATAAAGCCCTTCAGAGACTCAAGGCCTGTGTGTGGTTAAATCCTCTGACTGCTCTCTCCAAGTCAGTGAGTGCCACTGGTGGGTTCTCTGCGGCAACAAGGAACAGCAAGTTGACAGAATAGAGAGCTTTGATTAGCCAGCAACCTACTTTTAAACCTCACTCTCTCTCTCTGAGGTGATAGCAAGGCTGCTGGCAGGGTGAGCCAGCTGCACAGTGGTGGGTGTCCAAACACCCACAGAAGGAACCATGGGTCCTTGAAGAGTATATGGAAACCTGACCACCTTCCTCACCCTGGCACCTGGAGCCCTCTGAGGTTGTGACAACCCACCCAGATCATGGTCTTGGGAAGGTACAGATTCCATCCACTCAGCTCCTCTCCTCCTTAGTCAGAAGCCTTCAGAGGGAAATGGAAAGATGAGAACCATGGTACCCTGCCAGCCCCATCTCCTGTCCTCACACACCACACACAGTTCCACACTTTCATTAACCCGGCCAAACCCGCTAATGCGACTGGGTGTGTGTGGCAGGGGAAAGAGACTGTTGCTATCTAAAGTGATTGGAGAAAACTTTTGAAACGTCTGTAACAAGAACCCCATCCCCTAACCCTGGAGATTCCGTCCGGTGCTGGGTCCAAAGGAAATGCCCACTGACCCCATGCTGGCACCAGTAACGCGTTGTGGCCCTGGAGTAAGAGAACCAACATGCCAGGTGAGGTGGCCCCTTTTGGAGTCACATCCCTGGAGAGGGTAACCTGGATTCCTACAGAGCTGTGGAAAAGACCTCTAATTTCATTACCTGAAGTTCAAAAGTCCTTCATCTACCCCACCCACAAAGGGATAACCCTCAAATTCAAAGGATCAAAATCCAGAACATTATAGGAGGAAAAAACCCAAGCCTGCTGGGAAGAAGGAAAAGGCAGGCATTGTTTGATTGTGGGGAGACCCTTTTTAACATCTGCATTACAGCCCCACCTGACCCAAGTGCCAGGTCCGAAAGCACTACTGAGGGGAGAAGGAGCCTGCCTGCAAATCTACTGACAGAAGCATCCACCAAGGGGGTGTCCCTATGAGACTGAGGGAGAGAAGACAGTCCTTCAAGTCAAAGCAGACCCCCCAACAAGATGGTAGCAGAAAAAACTCCAATTGTAGACAAACCCATTTTAAAGCTAGAAGCAGTTCCTCTTGGAGCAGGTCTGAGAAATTTCTCCAGAAGAGTCCTGGGGAGCAGACTGAGGCTCGGGGACCAGTCCAGGAAGAGGTGGTCAGTGTGGTTAAAGGCCAACTGTGGGCCTGTTGAGGACTTGGGTGTAGCATATGTAGTAGGATGTTCGCATGTTAGAGGAACGGGTCAGGGCCAGGAGTTTAGGCTCCAGTACTTGAATGGATGATGTGGACACAATGAGTTGCTGTCTGGGGTTTTGTAGCAGGAAAGGGGTAAAGTCAGAGACCTCTGGGGTATGACCTGTTCTCTCTTGCCCACCCCCCAAACTCCTTCAGTCAGGTACTTCCCTCCCAGAACAAGCTCCATCTTGGGAGGAACTAAGCAGGCAGCTGGTTGAGGGAGGTGGCAGTGTTCAGAGTCCCTCTGACCAGCTCTGGCAAAGGCCCTGCTCAACCTGGAAGGCCTCTTGTCCAATTCCATGAAGGCCTAACTCTTCAGAAGTGTCCTGGTTGAGGAGCCCAACAGATAGGGTCACAGAGTCATTGGTGAAAGCAAAAGAAGAGTAGAAACTGATCTGAGCTTAAGGTGAAACTTGAAACTGCTATAGATATGAAGGTCAGATGGGAACTCAAAAGAACTGGGCATGAATCCTGAGTGATGGGGAAACTTGAAACCATCACAACCAAGAGGTAGAATTCCATGGCAACTACCCCTGAAGTGAGCAGTCCCCAGACTTCTTTGCCCCTATTAGGGAAGCCCCACTCACCTAATTTGTCCCCCTGGAGTGAAGAGAGGCCCCACTTTTTGAGTGTTGTGTGTCAATAACAGTGTTGTGTCACCGGTGGTCACGTTGATTAGTTGAAGAGAATAAAGGGAATAAGATTTCCCAGGTGTTTTCTGTCTTCTCTTTCAATCCTAGAGCAAGCTGAAAGATCTTGCCCTCTCCCAGAGCCAGGGTCCATATATAATCTCAAAAGCTCAGCCCAGCTCCAGGCCACCCTTGCATTCTTTTCCCAAAGGCCCTAAAGTCCCCACCCCAAGTGTGCTGGTGAAGGTTTATTGAATTTTAAAATCCATACCCTTGGGAGAAAGGGGGAGAAGTGTTCTGAGGTGGTGGCAGAGCCAAGCAGCTCTTGTTGATGTCTGGCTTTGGCACCAGCACAACCTGCTGACTGCTGGGTGGCTGCCTGGCTCAGGTCCAGCTGTGTAGCTCCCGGGAGGCCTCTCTGGCCACAACACCCACACCCTCCCCAGGTTGCCACATGGGAAAGCCCTGAAAATCAAGTTCCAGAAGCTGAAGTCCACCTTCTCTGGTTCACCTGGATCCCAGGTCCTGGACCTGGCCCAACTCTTTCTCTGAAGCATGGCTGTCTAGACCCTGAAGAAAGGTGGGTAGAGGAGACCTGGCCTGTCATCTCACTCAGTATGTTGTCCACAGCCCTCACCACGTGGAGAGGCTGAGTCTCATGGGAAGGCAGCCACTTGCCCAAGATCCATTGCAAGACAGGGAGGGAAACCAGAATGGCCAGAAGAAGGCCCTATACCCAATCAAGCCTCTCCCCCATCACTGGGCCTTCCTAGGCCTGGCCTGGGCTCCACACTGGGCCAAGCAGGGCTGTTCTGCTCTGACGGTTCCTCAATGCCCAGCTTATATCTATGCTATCCCCTGGGCCTAAACCTGGCCATGGCCTCTGAGACTGACCTCAACACTTGTCCTAACCCATCACCTTCCTGTGCTCCCAGGGCAGGTTCACTGCTCCTTCCCCTTCTGGAAAGCAAGAGGTGGGGTAGGAGGGACTTGATCTTCATGGGGAGGAAATGAAGGCTATCCCATATTCTCTGTGTTCCCAGCCCTGGGGACAATTGAGGTACATCAGAACTGGTCCCACCACAGGAGGATTCTACAGGGAAATGTGAGGAGACTACAGGGAAAGAAAGATTAGTGATTTGTTCAGACTTAGCAGAAGGGACTGTGAACCCAGACATGGTGCCTTCCACAGCATAGGATCAGGAAACTGGCTGGAGGAAGTGACCTAAGAAACAGGAAATAGTATGTGTAGGGGCTGGAGGTAGGATGGAGATAGAAGGTGCATAACAGTTGGGTGTGGGTTTAAAATAGAGAGGGATGGGGATTGAAAGAAGGTAGAGAGCAGAGGCCAGAATGAGGAGCATCTTGTTTAAGAAACTTAGAGATAGGGCACCACTGGGGAATCTTTAAGGACAGAGACATGATCTTACTCCCCAACCCCAACCCAAGGTTTGGACTCAGGAAAGAGAACTGGGCTGGAGGAGTTGGGCCATAGCAGCTTAGCTGTAGCCATGGCCATGGATAAATATACTCAGGAAGAGTGGCAGAGTAGAAAGAGTCTAGGAAGAGGACCAGCAGAAAACAGTATGAGAAAAATCAGGAGTGTAGCACCACAGGGCCCAAGGTAAGTTTTGAAGAGTGGTCAATGTTAAATGCGCCACTGGACCCTGTGGCCAGACAGTGGCCCTAATTCTAGCTAAAACAGGCACATTTGCCAGGAAGCCAACATCTGCTCAACCCTGCTCAAGGGGTGAGCCAAGGTCAGTTTTGGCCTGCCCATCCCAAGGAAACCAGGATACCACAGCCACTGAAGCCACTGGGGTTGTCAGGTCAAAACTGGCTGGAGGGGCCTGACCAGCCTCTAAAGCAGATTCTCCCCGCACTGGGAAGGCTCATAGGAAACCGACATCTGTGAAGCTTACTCTCTTCTTCCTGCGACACTCTGTGTTTATTCCTGTAACTAAAATTCTGGCATCTTTATCCCATTCACTTGGGCTTGAGCTTGAGAGAGTGGTTTGATGCCTACTTTATTAGGTGTGAGGACCCACAGGAGTTTTCAGCTCCTCTGGATATGGAGACTGGCCTAGGGGAGATTCTTGGGGAGGTGATATATAGAAACTTCCATTTATTTAAGAAACCCACATGAAAGTGACTCCTGTGAAAGAGGGTGGCGCTCATAGTATTGGCTGACCCCAAACCACTCTCCAGCGCCATGCTCCTCTCAGAGCCAAGCAGCCTATGATGCAATATGCTGCGTTTTCCCATACTTGTCATGGCTGTCCCCAGGCCACACACGCTTCAGCAGTTCGATGTCATCAGCGGTGGCTGCGCCTCAGTGAGAGTGCCCACCACCTCCAAGTTCAGTGCAGGCAGTCACTGTAGCCCGCATGCAACTCTAGTCTGACCTGCTCCAGCAGTTGCAGCCCCTGGGCACAAGGCGGGGCCCGAAGACAGGCAAGGTTGCAAGTCCTTGTGAAGGTACCACTGCCAAGCTGCAAGATAGTGTGGAGGTCGAGCCGTGGTCGCTGCTCTGGGCACCGCCCCGCACCCCCCCCCCCCCTTCCAANGCAGTTCGATGTCATCAGCGGTGGCTGCGCCTCAGTGAGAGTGCCCACCACCTCCAAGTTCAGTGCAGGCAGTCACTGTAGCCCGCATGCATCTCTAGTCTGACCTGCTCCAGCAGTTGCAGCCCCTGGGCACAAGGCGGGGCCCGCGGACAGGCAAGGTTGCAAGTCCTTGTGAAGGTACCACTGCCAAGCTGCAAGATAGCGTGGAGGTCGAGCCGTGGTCGCTGCTCCGGGCACCGCCCCGCACCGCCCCCCCCCCCCCCATCAGTACCAGCCTTACTGCAAAGTACAGCTTCAGTGATGGCTCCTAAGATGACTCCACAACACACTTAACCCAGAAGTACCCCTTGACCTCGAAATGGTTCCCAGAGGAACACTGCTAGAAGCAACGTAGAAAGTCACCCACTGAAGTGTCCCAATCTGCTCGTCTGAGGAGATGGGTCTGGTTGGGAGTTGGAGACAGAAGTCCGCAGCCTGCAGGTTGGATATTGACCCAACTTTGGCCAACAAGAAACTGGCTCTCCCCCCCAATGACCTGGTCTCACCAGGTACTTATAAGAAACTATTTCCCAGGATGCAACTCGAGGTTTCCCAGCGTATCAGTGGCCAGTGATATGCTCCAGGACTGTAGCAAGCACACTCAGAAAGGTCCAGTAGGATCAGACCTTCCCAGTGGGAAAACAGACCGTCTGGTTTCAAATGAGCAACCAAGATGCTTTCTCCCTGAGGTAATGTTCCTCCCACAAGTCCGATCCGGAATCCCTGGCAGCCATTCATGTCTTAGCGTCAGCTGGGTGCTGTGAGTGGGCAAGGCCGAATTTCGGCAGGGATAGCAGCTAGAATGGGGAACCACATTTGGGGCAGGACGCCTGGCTGTGGAGACCACACACTGAAGGCTGGACATTTATTCATAGCATACAGCCTATACGTCTCTAGAGCAGGAGCTATGGGCCTGAATGGACCCTTGACACCTGTCAACTGCTCCACCCTCCAGACCCTGCCTGCTGCCTTCATAGCCCAGTTCGCTTGGGCAGGCAGCAGGGTAAGCACTGTGGGCACAGGCTCAGTCAGAAGCTTTTACCTGGAATGATTGAAGTTGGCCCATTGTCTAGTCTGACCCTTCCCCCCTGGGAAGTTCTGCCTCCACTGCAGTTAAGGCCACCAGGATGAAAACAGGATCAGGGCTGAGAACTCACTAGAGCCTTGGGAAGCATGAGGTAGGGGTTAAGAGGGCTTGGGAGAACATATACCGGGAGGGGCCTGATTAGAACAGAAACTGATGATCTTCGTTCAGCATTTCCAGAGTAAGGGCAAGGTGACTGCAGTAACCATAGAGTTCTCCGGCAGAGGAGGAAGGTTCCCCCCTCCCCTCCCCAGCCCCCGAGGACATAAGCACAAGAGCCAGACCAAAGAGCCCAGGGAACTCCACAGAGGTGAAGCCCTGCCCAGGCCCAGAAGGCAGGGAGTAAAAAAAAGTTTCCAGGGCGCCATCTCAGAGCCAGGAGCTGGGGACCTGGCCCACCCCTGGTCCTCACTTGTGGCTGTGAGCCTCCTCTTTCATGGGAGACCACAGCTTGGGGAATTTCCCCTTCAGGGCCAGGATGGGCCTGTGGAGTCAGAGAAGGCTTGGGGTCAGTTTCCAGGGAGCTCAGTTAGAGGCTTTGGGCTTCTTAGGAGTTGTCTCATTGAAGGTCTTTCCTGCAGGTCAGGTGCCTCAGCTCTAACTGGGGAAAGATGGAAGTGAAGTTGGCTGATCCCACTCCCACTAACATGCAATGGGGACCCCAAATCAACTAGATGGGGAGGGACTGGGCCCACAGGGTCCAGAACAAAGGGTAGGGCTACTGGGTGTGGGATGGAGAGGGACTGGGGGCACAGCTCCCAGGGTCCATGGGTATTCCAAAGTCCCGAGTTATGGGTTCAGCTGATGTAGACACGGTGGAAGTCATGGGCACCAAAGGCTGCGTTGCACTTGGGGCACTTCCTCTGGCGGGCCTCATAGCGGCCCCGCACGCATTCAAAGCAGAAAACGTGGAAGCACTTGGTAAGAACTGCATCCTTCTTGCGGGTGTTACAGCAGGGACAGGTCAACCGCGCCTGGGGCAGGCAAAGGTATCAACTTGGGAACAATCCTTACAGTGCCCAGACCCCAAGCTGATAGCAGGAAGTGGTCCTGGCTATGCCTTCCTACAGCCAACTGCATCTAACTCTTCTCATAACCCTGGGAGGCGAGGTGCACACTGTCCACATCAGGAAACAGACTCAGAAGCTCATCTCAAAGTTTCAAAGTAGAGTCTGGATTCTAACCTGGGCAGTTATGGCTAGTGGTCATGTGTTGCCTCTCAAGGCCAGTGACCCACAAGGTTCAGCCTGGGCTCCTCTGCCCTTGGCCTTCATCTCTTTTCCCTTTGGCCTTCTGTGAAAAATCCCCAATCCTGACTTAAGCCAACTGTCTGCTTCACCTATACCTGCTGGAGTCACAACCACTAGAAATATGCTGTCTCCACCCTCCACTGGGCTCTACCCCTGGTGCTATCCAGAGATCCTGCTGTAGATCCCTAGAGGTAATCTCCACTCCCATCCTGAAACCCACCACCTGTCACCAGGTCCCTTCTCCAAATTCAGACAGGAATCCCCTCAACTCAGCATTCCCCAACAATCCTCTGCTCTGCCTGAAATCCCAGCCCATCCCATCCCATCACCTTCTTCCCCAGCTCTCAGAACCCTACTCATCAGTATTTGACAGGCTCCAAAGTCTGTCTCCCCTTGAGAAATTCTTCCCTTCTCCAACATGGTTGCCTGCAACTGTCTGACCCTTTAGGGTCAAACTGTTTCAAAGGTTTACTATTTACTGACCTACCCTCCACCTCTTCAGTTAGTGAGTGTGCAGGTTTTCTGACCTCTACCCCTGCCCAAGAATCATTCCTATCCAAACGGCATCTCTCATTGCTCATTTGCCTTCTTCGCAGCTCTGATTCAGCTTACCCTTCCCTCCCTGAAATTCTTCCCACATCAACTCCCTCTACATCACTCTCCTTCCTCCCAATCCACAGGCTTCTCTTCCTCTGCCCATCATTTAAAAGTCTGAGGTTCCTAACAGAAAATGATCCCTCTGTCCGTTCTCTTGCCACAGGCCCTCACTTCCACTTCTACCTCTGCAGACAACCCCCCAAGACTGTTCTCCAGACCTGTCCTTTTGCTGTGAGTGACTTCTTGGATAGTCTCCCAAGATGTCCTCTGTAGGCACCTTATTCTCAACATCTTTGAACATTGTCCACCAACCCCCTACTCTTCCACATTCTTCCTAATCCTACTAAATGCCACTTGTCACCCACCCTGTTTCTCTGGCTCTGACAATGCCCAATGCTCCCAGCTTGCCACTCACCACAAAACCCACATTCTGGCCTCCAAATATAATGTCCAGCTCTGTCCTCCAACATCCAACTCTCTACTAAGGGCCTCACTTCTGCCTTCCCTTTTGCCAAAATCCTCTTGTCCCCAATTCCTCACAGCCAACTCTGACTCACTCTTCATGCTTCGTTTGGATGACATTCCTTCCAGGAAGCCTGTTGAACCCCAAGGCTGATTTAAGGGTGTCCCCTGAGTTCCCACAGCCCCTCTAGCTTCTGCCATCACATTGCTCTTCACTCAGAATTACTTTGCTGCCTCTTCTAACACTGTCAATTTCAAGAAATCTGAGACTAGGTCTAGTTCAAAGCCCCCCCACACCTAGCCAGGCTCTCTTCCTGGCTTGCAGTATGTGTACAATTCTTGGTCAGCTGTTCGATTCTCCACAAGTTCTGCCCACATTCTGCTATCCTACCTTATTTCTGGGATCCCAAGACTAAAACTCTCTCCAACTCCTACCCTCCAAATTCCTAAATTGATGGGGCACAACACAGCCCCAGAGCCCCACCTTGTATTCCTTAATCTCCTCCTGGAGGATTTCATCAGCATCTGCATAAACCTCCACCTTCCTTTGCTTCTCCAGCTTGCGCCTCAGCCGTGAGATGTCCTCCTGAAGCAGGACAAGAGCCAGGCTAAGTGTAAGGGTCTGCATCCTGAACCACCTGCCCCCAGCCACACCATTAACCCTGGGCCACCCTGCCTCCACCACGCACAAACCTGAGCCCTCTTGAGGTTGAAGCTCTCTTTCTCTCGAGCAGCCCGGCTCTCTGCCAAGCAAGGCTGGATCTCTCGCAGCCGCGTCTGCACATGCTCCAGCTGCACCTTCAGATCCTCTGCCAGCTGGGCTGCTTCCACAGCCTGAGATGGCAGAGACAGGGAGGAGAAGCATCATTCTCCTGAGCCTAGGTAGGCAACACAGTCCACTGATGCTTGTGTCAAATATTCCAGTGATTCTTGCTCTTGGGATCAAGTCCAGTATCTTCACTGGAGCTGGTCCTGCTCCCCAACTCCCACCTCCTCCTAGTCTCCCTCACTCCCAACACCTTCAGCTCCTTACCTGCATGGTGCTCTCTCCTAACACTAAGCTTTCACAGGGCTTGTCCCTCTGCTACTAAGTCTCTAAACACACACTTTTCTTCTGCAACTCCCTCAGCTCAAATGTCACATAATGTTTTTTTTTTTTAACATTAGCACCTTAGTTTCCTTCATCATCTTTACTATGATATGTAATAATACTATTTTACCTGTGGGATTACTGGCTTGCTATTTGTCCCTCAAAACTGGAAGTTCCCACTTCCAATAAGACCCTCTTGTTCCCATGGTCTCTCTAGCACTCAGCACAGGGACTGGTAAATGGAGAAAGGACATGTGCAATATTGCTTAAATGAATGAATGAAAGAACGAACGAATGAGGGAGAAAAAAATCCAGTGGGGAAAGAAAATGAAACTGAACATCAACCTTAAGCCTTTACCATGTGCTAAACATGTCTTAGTTTTAATACAACTACGTGACAGGAACGCTCCCCCGCCCCGCCATTTTACAGTAACCAATGAGTGGTCAAGATATGGGTCCTGGAGCCAAGGAGAGCTCTACTCTTTTGGGAGCAAGTCAGTTGACCTCCTGAGCCTTAGTTTTGTTATGGATAACAACAAAAACCCTCACAGGATTACAGTGAGACTGAAATTTGATGAAGTACAAAAAATTTATCAGCACAGGGTCTGGAATGTAGCATTTAAGATGTGCGCCAGCATCCTATGTTGCCTTCCCCTCAGGCACGGCCTCACCTTCCTCTTATTAAGCTCCAGGGCCTGGCTGCGCAGTGTCAGCTCCTTCTCCACACCTCCAAGGCTGCCCTGCAGGGCCCGCTCTTTTTCCTCCAGCTTCTGCACAGTCAGCAGCTGGGCATCCACCTGAGAGGGGCGGAGATTCAGTGCCGAGACACCCCTGCCTCTGAAGCTCCACCCTATAAACCCAAGGTGACCATACCTGAGACTTGAGGCCAAGAACCTGCTCACCCAGCTCATCCTTCTCCTCCCGCAGCAGCTTGTGAATCTGGTTGGCCTTGATCCGCTCCGACATCAGCTTAAAGTTGGCATCGTCCTTTTCCCGCAACTGCTGCAGCAGTCGCCCATTTTGCTCCTGCATGTCCTCAAAAGCCTGACCTGTTACATCCATCTCTGACAGCAGAGCCTCCTCCTCCTGTAGTGAGTGAGGACGAGAAGGAATGTGGCAGATGGACTGGACAACCACGGGTAACTACAGGAAAACACGGCTGAGCCAAGAACTACAGAGTGGGAACAGGTTATCTGCTAGACGCACCCAAAGGGGGTGAGATAAAGGGAATCCCAACATTTAGAAGCAAGAGGACCACGCAAGTTCCCACCTGCTTGGTAGCACCCAACTTGCGCTGCAGGTGTTCTATCTGTTCCTCTGCCTGCCGAATGCGCCGCAGGGCATCCTCATCTGCAATCTTCTTGCTCTCTCTTCGATCCCTCTCCTCCAATTCCCGGATACGACTCCGTAGCTCATCGACCTACAGCCACCAGAAGGAGGGAATTCTGTTGTCACAGCTTCCTGCTGATGCAGGGCTCGGCTTTGCCCAGAACCCCCTGGGGTAACCTCTCTGCATGTACTACAGGCCCTACCTCACCTCACCTCGGCCTTGGCCTTGCGTTCAGCTGCCATGAGTTGCACCTTATCCCGCTGCTCCTTGGGTGCTGATTTGTACATGTCCAGAAGCAGCTTCATCTCCTTCTGGCTTTCCTGGGCCTTCCTGGGAGAGGAACAGGAGGAGGATATGATGAGTAGGGCTGGAGCCACTTGGCAGTGGTAGGAAGGAGATGGGAATAGGACCTCACTTGAGTTCTGTTCGGAGACCTTTAAGGAGTTCTGACTCCTTCCTCTTGACCTCCTCCACCTTGGCCTTCTCCCGATCAGCTCTTGAGAGTGCTGAGGCTATAGACTGGGATCCCAAGCCAGGCCCTTCCCTCTCCCGAAGCTCCCTTTTGGGCCTGGCCTCAGGTTCTCGGCCGCGGGAGGAGGGGCCCTGGGACCCAGGGGTTAAGGCCTGGGCATCTTCCTCAGAGGGGACCAGTTCCTCCTTTTTTGCTGAGGAGGTAGTCACAGTGGCACCAGGCACTGAAGCCATCTCCTTTCTGCCATCATGGGCACCAAGAGGGCCTGGCCCAGCCTCTTCTTTCCCTGGGGCTGGGGTACTGAGGCCAGAGTCCTCTGAGTGGCCCAGGTTGGGGACTGAGTGTGTAGAGCCACTGGCCTGGGCCCGAAGCTGCAAAGAACAAGAGATAACAGGGCTAAGGTAAGATGGTAGTCATTGGGATCTTGCCAAGACTTCTCCCGGGTAGCCCCCTCTTTACCTTGCCAATCTCAGCCTGCACTTCCCGAAGCTTCCGCTTGTATCGCTGGGCATCCCCCTTCAGCTGGTGGTTGTGGTTTTGGAGGCTACTGATCAGGTGACGCATCTCACGGTTGATAGGCCCTGGGGGAGGGTCAGGAACTAAGGTCAGACTGCCTCCTGGGTTAGGGGCCTAACTCCTCAGCGGAAAAGGAGGAGCCACAGCCATCTCTCCCATCACAAAGAAGAGAAAAACTGAGGCCCTACCCAGTGTGATCTCATCAAGGCAAATAATGTACACTTGAAGGTAATTCACCCCAAAGTAACCTGACACCGCTTTTGTGTTATTTCTGCTATTGTATATTTAATACTTCCAAATTTTCTTCAAAGAAATACACTTAAGTGTAAATTCACAAAAGTCAGTTTACTTCTCTTAGATTTCTAAACACACGTCACCTCAGTTATACACTTCTCTGACCGCTCCATCCAAAATTGCAACACCCTTTCTCCTAACACTTCCTGTCTTCTCTCCCTGCTTTATTTTTCTTGGCATTTTTGTCACTATCTAAAGTGCATTTTATTTTTTTCTTCTCTACTGCTGGTCTTCCCCCATTGTAACACTGTGCTACACCACCAGGAATTCTTTGTTTTGTTCCCTGATATTATCCCAAAGCCTAGATCAGGGCCTGGCTCACAGGTGGTATGCAATAAATCTTTTCAAAATTATGATTTATCCCAGAGAGACACCAGAAGGACAGAGCCACGGACGGGACTGACAAGTCATGTTCTAAGCCTGCTCCATCAGCCACCTCAGCGGGTTATGACCCTCACTGTGCCTTTGAGACAGGTGGTGTGGTACCTGTTTTCCACGGGGGAGACGAGGCTCTGTGAAAGGAGAGGTTAAACCCTGGCATCTGGATCAGCAGCAGCCCCTCACCAGGGCTCACCAGTCCCAGATAAGGCCTACCTCCAGCCTATCCTCACCACATACCTGCCTGCTCGTTGGCCGCCAGATTCTGTTCAAATTCGATGCGCAGCATCTCGTACTCCTTGCGTACCTGGGCCAGCGTGTCCTCCAGCTGTATAACCTCTGTGCGCAGCTTCTTCTGCAGCCCCAGCTCATCGCTCTGTGGGTTTGAGGCATTAAGAATCCATACAACTCGTCTGCCCCCTGGCAAGCCTCCCCACCTGAGGCCTTACTGGCTTAAGAATTTACTCCCAAGGACCCCAGGAATGCATACAGCAGCTTGACCCAGGAACACCTTGACCCTCAAGGTCTGGCCCTACCCTCAACCCCCACCCATTCCAGGGCTATACCTCCATGTGCTCAATGTGTCTCAGGTGTGAGTTTTTGGTGGCCAGCAGCAGTCCCCGGGCCTCGTCCAGCTGGGTCTTTACTTGCAGAGACTCATTGTAAAGCAGTGAGAACTGGGCCTGCAGCATTCGGTACTCTCCTGTCTCCCGTACTACCTCCTCAGGAAGGCTCCGCAGGGCCACCTAAGGGCAGGGATGCCCAAAAACGATCAGCAAGAGAATTAAGGGCTCAGCCCGAACTTGCAGTCTCAGGCCCTCCCAGACCTAAACACAGCTCACCTTGAGGCGCTCATTGGTCCGCACAGCCCCCTGCAGTTCAGCCTGTAGTTTCTCCAGCTCTGCCATGCGGCTGTTGGCCAATTCCTGGTTTTCCTCTAACTCTGCATTCAGCATCTCAAACTGTGGAGTGGGAAGGACTGTGGGAATCCAGGCCAAGCCAGCAGGCATGCTTCCTTCAAATAAGCCCATTCAAGATCCCTATATGTAGCAATGATGGATTCTGAAGCCTCAGGAACCAGACAGACCTAGATACCTTCCTAAGAGCTCCCGGGCAAGTGGAAAACACTCAACACTGCATGGTCAATGCCAGAAATCAAGGCTGGTAACTGACAGGAGAGTGAGAGAAGTCTCCCTGGAAGCCTCGAAGAGCAAACTGAAGGAAAGGGAAACAGGGCAGAGTGATCCCCACAGCACCAAGAAAATGTGCAACAACCAAGAGATGAGACAGCAAAGGTAGGACAATGAGATAGTGATTAAAATGCACTGTCTCAGCAAGGCTCTTCTTCAGCCACCCAACTAAGAATTCCAATTACCTCCAACACTTCCAATTACCTCTTTTTTTTATAAAGATTTTATTTATTTATTTATCTTTAGAGGAGAAGGAGAGAGGGAGAGAAACATCAATGTATGGTTGCCTTTCGTGGGTCCCCTGCT
This sequence comes from Sturnira hondurensis, assembly GCF_014824575.4. Classification (NCBI taxonomy): domain Eukaryota; kingdom Metazoa; phylum Chordata; class Mammalia; order Chiroptera; family Phyllostomidae; genus Sturnira; species Sturnira hondurensis. Next base: position 98,058 of record NW_028085723.1, read on the forward strand.
GGGAGTTGGCCTGCAGGGAACTGGACTACAACCCAGGCATGTGCCCTGACTGGGAATCGAACCGCGATCCTCTGGTTCGCAGGCCCGCGCTCAATCCACTGAGCTACACCAGCCAGGCAATTACCTCTTTTCTATGATCTTTCTTCGTGGTACCTAAAACCGACTGATGTGTTATTTTGCTTGTTTCTTGTCAGTTCTCCCAACTAGAACCTAAGCTCCACGACAGCTTTGATTTTTGTCTATTTTGTTCTCCAATACGCCTTCTTCCCAACACAGTGCTAGCACTCAATGCTCGGGAACTACTTATTGAATATATTTGTGTGTGAACACAACAAAGAGCAGTACAAGTGACAAAGAAGGGTGTCGGAGACCATAACTGGATGTCTGTCCTTAATTTTGTGAGGAATTTCAAGTATAAAGATAATGACAGAGACTGGGAAGGATGATGCCTGCTCACCTTCTGCATGCTGAGTGTGATCTGGCCCCCCTGAAAGCCTGAGGAGCTCCCAGACACATAGTAGCCAGAGTTCAGCTGTGGAGATAAGGGAGAGAGGCAGATGAGTGTGGAAGACAGAGCCTTGGTCCATAAGTACCCAGCCCTGGGCCCTGGCTCCATCTGACATCACACCCTAGTCTCACCTGCTCCAAAGCCTCTGCCAAGTGCTTATTGAGCTTTTGCTCACGCTTGCGCAGCTTCTCAATGTCCCACTGCAGGTCCTCTACTGTTGTCTCCATCTCCAGCACTTTGGTCTCTGCTGAAGTCACTTTATCCTGGAGCTCAGAATACTAAGAACAATGAAAAGGGCTTAGATGAGACTTGGTTCCCTGAGACCCTTGGGTGTCCACCTAATCTAAACCTAATCCCACCACCCAAATCCCAACTCCCACCTCCAACGAGATACGGTGGTGCTTCTCCTGTAGCTGGGTGGCCAAGTCCTGAAGTCGCCGGTTCTCACGTCCCAGCTCCCGGGTACATGCCCGAGCCGCCTCACTGGGAGGCTCACTGTCCCCTAGGAAGTGAGGGCTCAGGTCAGAGTCAGGTCCAGGGCAAAGGGAAAAAGCAGTAACTCATTCTGGAGTCTACTATGTGCCCAGTGTGATCCACCAGCTATCTTGCTAGTTTCTCACAACAAACCAGGGGTCTTTAGCCCCTCTGCACAAAGACGGAAACCAGCTCAGAAAGGAGAGCCATCTGCCCAGAATGCCAAGGCTAGCATGACAGAACTATGGCTGGGAGAAGGCCTGTTTTCCTATAAAGCCTGGGAACTTGCTATGACTTGTGGATCAGTAACTGTCACCAAGATTTGTGCAAAGTGCTCCAAAAAAGATATCCAGCCCAAAGGGGGTGGCTCTACCAGAATCAACAACTCCTCTCACCCATCTTTTTAAAGCTCAACTCCAGAAATCAAAGCTAAATCCCCCATCTACAACCTAACCCTTTCCCTGAGAACATGGCTGATTTATTCCTTGGGGACCTGTGGCTACCTCTGGGCTAGAGGCATTGAGGAAGGGATATCATAAAGCTGTGAATTGGTATGGACACCTCTGGGGTGGGCGCACAAAGAACTAACCTCGGCTGTACACTCGCTGACAGAGTTCCTCCACCTGGCGCTGTAGGCGGTCCGAGGCCTCTACGACACGGGACACGGCTGCCTTGGAGAACTCCATACGGCCCTGCAGCTGCAGCTCCACCTCCTCACTACTGCTGGCACCCAGTGCCACCACAAAAGCCAAGGCTGGCTCACTGAGTGGGGGCCGCAGCTGCACTGGCAGGGTCTCTGGGAAGGATGAACAAGGCCTCATGAAGATAACAGCAGCAGTTACCACAACTCTGTGCCACATTCCAGACTGAGTCCTTCTGCACTATACAGCTCAATGAATCAACACAAGGAACACCTACAATCCATTGTTATTCCTATCCTGAAAGCAAAACAACTGAGATTCAAGAGCATCTCCTCAGGACCACAGAGCTCCAAATTACTTCCTTAGGAAAGCCTTCTCTGCCTTCTCAAACTAAATTAGAAACACATACGAGTACACACATGAATTCTTGTTCAGGAGCCCCTATGCTTTTAACTTATGGTTTATAATCACTTCTTCCCTAATGGCAAGACGGTATTTCTTTTTGCTTATCTATGTTTCCTAGACTAGATCAATGCCGGGTACATAATCAACACTCGATATTAATACTTTTTTGAACTAAATGAATGTCAAAACATGAAATGAACTATGAATGAAATCATTCAGATTCCAAAATCTGTGTTTTTGCCATGGTACCATAGTACAAAATAAAATCAATTTTGTGTGCATGTGTGGGAGGGGAGGCGGGGAATTCAGGAGCCTAATACCAAAGTCCCTTCCTCTCCAGAACCTTTCCAAAACTTAATCTCTGGTCCTACCCCTTAGTTCCGATGTCCCTGGCTCTGTAAGAGGGATCTCATCACGTGTCAGTCCCTCCTGAGTCCCAGTCACATCTGTCCCTGAAGACAACTCCCTCTGGTTCTCATGGTGTCGGAGAAGGGCTTCCACAGTTTCATCCAGCTGAAGGGAGAAAGCACCAAAAATGTTATGGATCCCTCAGGTGCGTCCCGGCATGATACTCCTTCCCAGCAGAGGAGTCTGAGGACAGACAGCTGGAGAGAGGCCAGGTCTTAGAAAGGCCAGGTCTTAGAGGCCCCTTAGAAAGGAGAAGGGGCATTCACCTGGGCCCAGTAGCGATTGACTATGAGGAGTGTGGCATCATCCGTGGCCTGCCGCTTTTCCAGCTTCTCAATTCGTTCTCGGAGTTCATCTTCACAAGCCTGTCGCTGTTCCAACCGCTCTGCTAATTTCTTATTCTTGAACTGTAAAACCTTCAGGTCCATCTCCTCCTACCAAGGAAGCAAAGGACCAGTGAGAAAGTCAAACAGAGCCCAAGACACCAATCACAAAGAGAGACAGGGGAAAGCAAATGGAACGGGTGGGAGAGGGGAGTATCCGCAAGCTAACTGCTAATAGGATTTAAAAGAGGCTCAAGACACCCACAGACAGCATCCTGGTTGTAAGGAGGGTCTACTTCTGTCTCTTCCTAACTCTGCAGTCTTTGAGGCACACACCCTCGAGGAGCCTGCTTTCCTATCTGTAAATGGAAAGTAGACGACGTGTTCTTCGTTTCTTTCAACAGAGTGACGATCCTGCTAAACTTAGGGAACTGGTAATAAGGTTCCGGTCGATTTGGGTGGAGAACAGTTGGAAATCTGGCAAGTTATGAGGGCTGAGGCAAGAACCCACGAACCGTGGAAGAGATGCCCCCGAGACGAATGGGCTCTATAAGCGTGGTTGTGGTCTTCTCCTCCCGGCTCAACTTCTCTGGGGGTCCCGAGCCCCCGTCACCGGCGACGCGTTTGTTGCCGGGCCCAGACATGGCCGTGGCGGCAAGGGGCGGCGCAGGGTCTCCCCAAGGGACGTCAGGCAGGAGTCGGCGGTACTTCCGTCACCTGCAGAAAACAGAGAGCATAGACGTGGACGCGAACAGTACTCTGCAGTCCCAACCCTCTCCCGCACACATCTACACCTGCTGCACCCCGCCCCCATCAGCCCTGGGCCCCTCACCAGCAGGAGCAAAATCAACCCACGGCCGCCATCTTGAACTTCACCGGACGTCACCGGCCTCCCTAGCACAGAGCGCAGGCGCTAGAGGCAGTGCGGATATAGTGGAACTGCATTTCCTGTTTCTATTGGTCGCGGTCGGTCCCTCCTCCCCTTTCGTTTCTTCCTGAGCACCTCCTCTTTCTCTCGGTGATTGGCCAGTAGACAGTGCCCATGGTAACCGACACCACACTCCCCCTCCCGAGACCTAAGGACACCGCCTGCCCCCTATTAGCAACTTTAGAGAAGCCTGGTGAAGCGCTTTGCAATTTATTACGCATGCGCGTTCTCTTCTCACTGATTGGTGAGCGCAATACACTTTCATTTTTCTCTTTTCCCGAGACACTTTAGCAACAGCCTGGGTGGAGAACTGCGGCCCCTTGACAGCGTAGATTGGCTGAACCTTGCATAGGTCAGGCCTTGGAAGGGCCTGCCGAGAATCCGTTGTCGCAGAACAGAGGCAGGATAGAGCCTGCGGTGACCAGTTACTGAGGAATAACGAGATGATCCATCAGAAGTCCAGCCAATTTCAAGGACTGAGAAGTCAGTCGGAGCTTGAACAACTCTCCAAACTGGAACCCGAGAAGGACCTCAGCTCGGTGGACGAACCAGCCACGCGTGAGGGAACAGGTATGCGGACCGAATCCGGAACCGCGGCATCGGAAGAGAATGAAGATCCTGCAGCCAGTTTGTTCCCGGTGAGGGCGAGTAGTCCGCTCATGTATGTTTACCAAGGGCTCCCCACAGGGCGCTACCCATCTTTGTTTACTGATGTTCAAGGAGTTTCCTGGGCTGCCTGGTGAAGAGGCGGGCGTGTGACCCCGATTGATAGTATGCTCGTTAATATTAGTACTGGGGGCCTGCTGAAGCCCAGCCCACCCGCGTTGCTTGTTCATTGTTAGTCTTTAAGGCCAGAAACCAATTAAGGATTTCTCAGGTCCCCTGGAGATTCGCCACGGGCCATGGACTAAAGCCCTGGTTCACTCTGCTTTCTCTCTGCAGCCTCCACTGCCCCAGCCCCGGATCTGCATGTGGTGAGTGTGAAGAGCAATGGGAAACAGTTATATTTCACGCTTGCACGCTTTAGTGCCTCCCCAGCCATCCTGTCAAACAGCCAGGGCATCCCCATTTTACAGATGAGGAGACTGAGGTCCAGAGATACAATTACCCAAGGTGACTAGAAGTCTGCTCTCGTGCCTCCACAGTGCAAAGAGCAAGTGTGGGAAGAAGGGAGCCAAAGACTGAGGATGTAAATGGAATATCACCGCTGCCAAGGAACATTATGTAAATGGGGACACCGAGGCCCACAAGGGAACTTGCCCAAGGTCATACAAAGGGAGTGACAGTGCACAGACAAGAACTCAAGTCTCCTAACCCTAGGCTTTATAATGAAGAGAATCGTGAGTTCCTTTAGACCACACCTGTATTTACAGATGCAAAATAAGGCCCAGATAGGAAAGTGGGTTGCCTAAGGTTACACAGCAATTTCGTGGAAGGGCTGAATCTTAAATTCCAGTCTCCTGGTTCCCAGTCCAGTGCTCTAGGCCCGCTCTAAGATGAATTCATAAAGGCTGCCAACACCTCCTCTTTTCCTATGACAGGAAGTACTTGGACATCCATTCCATGCACAGGCTGGAGAAGACGGCCAACGCTGAGGAGATGAGGGAGTATGGGGGCAGGGAGAGAAACAGGGAAGGGAAGATGCATGAGAAAGGCTGAGGAGGGTGGACTGGGAAGGCACGAGGAATGCCTGGCTCCAAAGCATGTCATACAATAGTGTCAGGTAGTGACAGGGGGCTTCTATCATCACTCACTCCTCTCTCTCTCCCTCTCAAGGGTGCTGGCCAAGCTGCTGGGACTAGGGTGTCCTGAGCAGAGCCTGCAGGATGCCATCACCCTGGACCTGTTCTCCCATGCACTCATCTTCTGCCGCCAGAAGGGCTTCTCACTGGAGCAGACATCAACAGCTTGTGCCCTGCTCCAAGATCTTCACAAGGCCTGTATTGGTAAGAGGAGGAGGCTACCAGGTTTGAGCTCAGGGAAGAGGAAGAGGCTGGATGGCACAAGTAACCATGGGAAGTAGGGAGATTACCACTTGGGGTCTGTCATTACGAGCAGTGTTACCACATACATTATTTCACCTTTGAAATCCTTTTTCTTATCTATAAAATAAGAACTCACTTTATGAGACTTCTCTGAGATATATGTAATATATGTAAATATATGCACAGTGCTCAGTAAAGTAGCTCTTGCTTTTCTCCCTTTATTTCCAGAACTGGTTTCCTTTAGAATGCTTAATAAGAGCTAAAATTATGAATTTTTTGGTTTACTATATGTCACTTCCACTAACGTAGCCTCTAAGGTTAAGGGCCTTGTCTGTCTCGTTTAGTGCCAAGACACATCATAACTCACTCAGTATTTGAGTGAGTTAATAAAACAAGCCAGTACTTAAACCTAGGTCTGTCCACTTCTAGAATTCATGCTCAGTGAGTAGCTGTTGCATGAAATGAATGAATAATTATGAGAGGTAACTCAGTGGAATATCTTGTTTTCCATCCCAGAAACCTCCTTGGGCAACGTGGAAGAATGTTACCGCTACTTCACCAATCTTCTCTTTTGCCATGGAGTCAGGGTCAGTTCCCCTGAATGGGATCCTCACTCTTCCCCAGATAAACCCTAGCCCAATCTCCTGTTCTCTCATACTCATCTTTCTCTGAAGGCCACAGTAGGCTCTCCCTGCTTCTGGACTGCTGGGCACTAGGAGAAAAGCCCAGAGCTTCAAAAGGTAATCAGTTCTGTAATTCCCAATTACCCCCACAGCGGCCCCCCTTCAGTATCAACCTTTTTAAGGAGGAACAGCTGCTGGCCCTGGCAGATTATGTGGTGAACACCTACTTCCGCCACTTCAAGCTCTACAAATATGCCTTTACACCCCAGGTACTGGGCCATGGGCTGTAAGAGACCACTCTTCACCTCCTCCTTTCCATCAGTGCAGGTGCCCTCCTCTCAGCTGCCCTCTTCCTCTTCTCAGGTGCGGCTGGATCTGTCTTTGACTTATATGGGGCTACAGCCACCTAATCTCTGGCCAGAGGATGAGACAAGTAAGGGAGAATGCTGGGGCTAGGGCTGGGCTGGGGCTGGGGCTCAAGTCTCTTCCTGCTTCTGGCTTGCAGAGAAAGAAGGTGAGGAGGTGGAGGAGCAGGCTGTCACCCTACAAGAAGAGGAACCAGAAACAGTGGTCAAGCCAGAGCAAGAGTCAAGTAAGGACCTGGTAGGGTTAGGGCCCCCATGACTTTGGGCAAGTGTGAAATGAAGGGTTTAGACCACATTAAGACTTCAGACTTTAGTCATGGTGTCCTTTCTCTAAATTCCTTATGCAGAAGTCCCAGATGACAGATAAAAGTACAGCTGTGTGGGTGAGGCAGGAGCTCCAGAAAAGGATTATAAAACAGATGACAACAGCCAGCACTTATGTGCTTGGCAAGCCCTCTTTTTATTTTTACAAAGATTTTATTTATTTATTTACTTACTTACTTATTTTATTTTTAGGGAGGGGGAGTGAAAAAGGAGGAAACACTGATCAGTTGCCCTTCACGTGTCCCCAACTAGGGACCTGGCCAGCAACTCAGGAATGCACCCTGACTGGGAACTGAATTGGTGACTTTTTGGTTTGTGAGACTATGTCTAACTGACAAAACTGCACCAGTCAGGGCTGTTTTAAGCATTTTACATATATTAAACCATTTAATCCTCCTTCAATCCTAGTTGCTAGGTGCTATCACTATCCACATCTTACATAGGAGGAAACCTAAATTCACAAAGCTACTAAGTAGCAATCCAGAAAGTCCCGTACAGCCTTTCTTTTTTTTAAAATATTTTTATTTTTTTTATTTTTTATTTATTTTTTTAAAATATATTTTATTGATTATACCATTACAGTTGTTCTATTCCCCCCCTTCATTCCCCTCCACCCACACACTCCCTCCTCCACTATTCTCCCCCCTTAGTTTATAACCACGTGTCTCCAGTTCTTTAGGTTCTCGCCCTGCCCCCTATTTTCTACCGACCATCTATGCTATTTTCTGTGCCTTCTCCCCCCTTCTCCTCCTCCCACCCCCGTTTCTAACCCTCCATGTGTTCTTCATTTCTGTGGTTCCACTCCTGATCTAGCTGTCCTCTTGGTTTGCTTTTGTTTTAGGTGTGGTTGTTAATAACTGTGAGTTTGCTGTCCTTTCACTGTTCATATTTTTCATCATCTCTTTCTTATATCAGTCCCTTTAGCATTTCATATAATAAGGGCTTGGTGATGATGAACTCCTTGAACTTGACCTTATCTGAGAAGCACTTTATCTGTCCTTCCATTCTAAATGAAAGTTTTGCTGGATAAAGCAATCTTGGCTGTAGGTCTTTGGATTTCATGACTTGGAATACTTCTTTCCAGCCCCTTCTTGCCTGTAAGGTCTCTTTTGAGAAATCCGCTGACAGTCTGATGGGTACTCCTTTGTAGGTGACTGTCCCCTTATCCCTTGCTGCTTCTAGGATTCTCTCCTTCATTTTAGTCTTGGCTAATGTAATTATGATGTGCCTTGGTGTGTTCCTTCTTGGGTCCAACTTCTTTGGGACTCTCTGAGCTTCCTGGATTTCCTGGAAGTCTATTTCCTTTGCCAGACTGGGGAAGTTCTCCTTTATTATTTGTTCAAATAAGTTTTCCACTCGTGGCTGTTTCTTTCCCCCTTCTGGTACCCCTATAATCCGGATGTTGGAACGTTTAAAGATGTCCTGGAGGTTCCTAAGCCTCTCCTCATTTTTTTGAATTCTCATTTCTTCATTCCTTTCTGGTTGGATGTTTCGTTCTTCCTTCTGGTCCATTCCATTGATTTGAGTCCCAGTTTCCTTTCCATCGCTATTGGTTTCCTGGACATCTCCCTTCATTTCAATTAGTTTAGCCTTCATATGTTCCTCTAATTTGTGACTGTACTCTACCAATTCTGTGAGCATCCTGATAAATAGTGTCTTAAATTGGGCTTCTGAGAGGCTGGCAATCTGTTGGTCGCTGAGAGTTATTGGCTCTGGGACTTTGAGTTCTTGCACCATCTTTTGGGCTGTTTGTGCCGTCCTCGTTGAACGGTTCGTAGCTGTCGGACTTCCGTATAATTCCGTTTTCTGGTCTCTGGGTGTGTCTTAGTTCTCCAAAACTTTTGTTGTATCCAAACTTGGTTGTGGGAGAAGGCACAGTGTTTCCACCTGTGCCTCCATCTTGGCCGAAGTCCCCCGTACAGCCTTTCTGTCCACCTCTCTCTCACAGAAAGGCTGGCTAACATTGCCTGAACTGAAGCAGCATTGCTACCTGTGTAGCCCCAGAGAGACCTTGGAAATTGTATTTGCCCAGCTTTGGGCAATCCTTCAGCCCCGAGAATCATCTCACCTGATCTGCCTCTCCCTACCTGCCCCTGCAGGCCAGGTCTCCATCCTTCAAGCCTACATCAAGAACCAACTCAACAAGGAACTGGGGCAGCTCCAACAACTGGTGGAGGAACAACTCAGAGCCAGTGAGGAAAGGCTCAGCAGCAAGTTGACCACACTAGAGCGGTCCTTCCAACCACCTCCAGGCAAAGGCAAGAATAAGACCAAGTGACACCCCCACATTTGCCCTAAAACCTGGGCTAGACTGGGTCCCATCCCCGCCCCACTCTCGGCTTCCCTGCCAAAGCCAGACACAAGACACAGAGCACTGGCGCTCCCTGGTGTACATTTTATTGTATATACTGCACAGGCAGCACTAACAAGGACAGGCACGACATTCTGAGTGGCTCCTTTCCACTGCAACTCTGATCTCAAAGCCTTGGCCAGTAGGGGTAGGTGTATAGGGCTGGTCTTTATGATAGTATGGTCAGTGGTGGGTCTGGCCAGGCAGTAGGGCCTGAGGCCAGAGCCCAAAGGGGCTGGAATGATAAAAATCCTCCTTCTGGGGATTCCCCAGGGGCTGATGTGCTAACCCAGTACCAGCATGGCCTCATCCTCCGTGATAGCAGCTGAGTCCCCCTCCTCTTCAGGACCCATGATGGGAAAAGGTCCAGGGGGCCGGTGCTGGAAGAGGGCTGCCCGGTTCTGCTGCTCGCCCTTCTTTACCCAATGCCCATAGAGCCGGAAAGCACAGCTGTCAATGAGGCGCCTCACTGGCCGCAGTGCATAAGGATCCCTCAACAGTGCACTCTTGGTCAGCTGCCGTGCATTATGGATGCTTAAGGCCACTCGTCCAGCAGCCAACACTGTCCACACTGCCACCTGGGAACAGGGAGGAGCGTGTGAGCTCAATGTAGCACCCTCCACATGGGACAGAGAAATAGGCCCAGACTTGACACTCTCAGGCTTACCCGAAACCGCTGTCGAGGGGTGAGGTTCCAAGGTTGGCTGCCTTCACAACGTTCAAAGAAGGGGTGCTGTAGCGCTTGCTCAGCTGTCAGGCGCTCCTCAGGATCCACCTGCAGCAGTCTGGAAATCTAGAAGAACTCCAGAACATGAGGGGCAACTCTTGGGCCTCCCTCCTTGAACCCTCATGGCCCCAGCTCACCAGGTCTTTGACTGTATTTGAACGGTCATCCCACTCTGGTGAACTGAACCGGTACTGGCCTTCCATGATCATGCGTAACATCAGGATCTGACGCCGGTGCCAGAATGGTGGTGAGCCAGCCAAAAGTGTGAACAAGATCACCCCACAGGCCCAGCTGGGAAAGAGACCAAAGTCAGTCAGGACCGGGTGCTGGGTAAATGTACTGAAGGACAGTACACAGGAAGAGGGCAGGGGATACCAGAAACTCACAGGTCGACCTCCTTGCCATAGCCTGGGTGTGTTTCATCCATGGAGCATTTAAGGATCTCTGGTGCTAGATATCCTGGGGTCCCACACAACTCTGGGAAGAGAGCAGAGATTGATGGGATGCCACCAGTTCCTTCAAGGGCCCTAACACCAGCCCTCTTCTGGAGCCTCAAAACTGCCAGGACCTTCCTTACTGGTATGGCTCAGCTAGTTGGACGCTGTCCTACAAAGCAAAGGGTTGCAGGTTCAATTCCCAGTTAGGGCACGTGCCTGGACTGCAGGTTTGGTCCCTGGTTGGGGTGCATGTGAGAGGCAACCATTTGATGTTTCTTATATCAACGCTTCTCTCCCTCTCCCTTTCTCTACAAATAAATTTATATTATTTGTAGAGAGAGGGGAAGGGAAGGAGAAAGACAGGGAAACATCAATGAGTGGTTGCCTCTCATGAGCCTCATACTGGGCACCCGGCCTGCAACCCAGGCATGTGCCCTGACTGGGAATCTAACTAGTAACCCCCTGGCTTGCAGGCCCATGCTCAATCCACTGAACCACACCAGCCAGGATTCTAAAAATAAATTTAAAACAAAAAGACCCTGCCAGGGCCATAAGTACTCCTGTTCTGCTCCTGACTGCCTCTGCTAAGTCTCAGTACTAGATCCTGACCCTGCTGAACAACTCAAATATCCACCAAGGCTTCTGGTGGCCTTGGGAAAAATTAAGGAAAACCTGATTTGGGGGTTGACTTCCAGGTCCCACCCAATTGTATCACCTGCCTCCAACCCTCTGGTCAAACCAACCTACCCACATGTTACCACATTTTTATATACCTAACACACATGGAAAACAACTTTTCTGCATTCCTTTCTGCCCAAATCTACTCTTCCTATAATCTCTACTCCGGTCAGTGGAACCACTACTCAAAGCCAAAGGGGAATAAGCAGGAGTATGGGATTCCTTCAGGCACATGCTGAGTCCCTTGTTTAAAGCCCTTCCCTAGATCCCCATTATAGCCTCAGAATTAAGTCTACTCTTACAGTACAGAGCCCTCTACGACTTGATCCAAGCCTATATTTTTAGTTTCTTCTACCATTTCAGGTACCAATTTCCTCCAGAAATTTCCAAACTGTATTCCATGGCATACTTTCAAGAGATCTTGATAGGCCTAAACTGAAAATGACTTTCTTAGGAAATTCATTCCTAAACCAAGTATTTACTGCCTTCCATGTGCTGAACACCACACCAGACACACTGGTAAATTAGATGTGCTGTTACCAAATTCAATGTCTACCAGAAAGCAAATGAAAAATAACAGTGTAAGACTAGTGCCATGAAGGAAATAAAGAACAAAAAGCAAGGGATCTAACCTGACCTAGAGCTTTCAAGTGAAACCTGAATTACCCAAGCCAGGGGAGAGGGTGGAGTAAGGGCAAAGGTGATTCCAGAATGAGGAAAAGTGTATGTGGAAGTCTAAAGGAAAACAAAGCACAACATCCATAAGACATATAAGTCCAGGGGTGGCGTTGTAGAGGTAAACAAAGTGGAAAATAGGGAACATTGGTAATAATGTCAACAATAAAAAAAATAAGTAGCTCTGGCTAGTATGGCTCAGTGGATTGAGTGCCAACCTGCGGACCAAAGGGTTGCCTGTTTGATTCCCAGTCAGCCCACTGCATGGGTTGAGGGGGTGCCCAGTAGACAGTGCACAAGATGCAACCACACATTGAAGTTTCTCTCCCTCTTTACGAAGAAATAATAAGAAATAAAAAAGTATAACACATAACAGAAAAACTAGTATATTGTACTTCATCAAAAAAACCCCAAGCCCTCAAATCTCTTTAAAAATAAGAACAGTCCACAGAATAAGAGCACAAGTCAGAGTCAGACTGCCCAAGTTCAAATTCTAGCTATAGGACCTTTGGAAAGTCCTAATCCAAACAAATCTATAAAATGGAGACACAAATTCTATCTCAGAGTTGTTGAGAGGATCCAGAGAAATAAGCCATGTAGAGACTCAGCATGGTGCAAAGCTCACATAAGCGCCCGGTGTTAGTATTAATTAACTCAGTGCAAAGCCAATGAGGGAGAGAAAGTAGCATATTAAAATGTATTAGCACTGGGTAAGTCCCCAGGGTTCCAGGTGAGAAGAGCTGTCTGGCCATACCAGATTCCTCATAGTACCTAAGACACACACTGTGGTCCTTCCTATCTCTCCCAGTCCCCAAGTGTGCAGCAAAGTCCGGCTATCCTCTTCCACCTGGGAAAAGCCAGCCTCCCATAGCCCAGCTCTAAGCCTCTGCTCTGTATCCCTCCAGCTAAATCAGGTGCTTCTTTCACCTGGCTTCCCCTACATGGTCTCTAGACCCTGTTGTGTACCACTTATCTGCTCACTTGCCTGCCTCCATCTTCCCCAGGTCAGGAAGAAATCCATTCTGAGCAACACATATGGCTTTGCACCTAAAGAGTACTCGGGAAGTGCTTACTGATTTCCCTTTACTTGGTTCCTGGGACTCAGTTCTCAGACCCAGCCAACCAGCCTCAGGTCTGGGCCCTTTCAAGCCTCTTAGGGCACCAGGTCCTCTCACCTCGAAGCTTCTCGCCAGGTTCCAAGTGGTAGGAGAACCCAAAATCTGAAAGTCGGATCTGCATATTGTCATCTAGGAGAATATTCTCAGGCTTCAGATCTCGGTGCACAATGTTGTTGGCATGGAGAAAGCTCACTGCTTCCAGCAGAGACCTCATGATGGACCTGGGGGAGGGGCAGTCTCCTCTACTTCTCCCTGCCCCACCCCACTCCCTGCTCACCCCAGGGGTTGCAGGTTTAGCCATTACCTTGTTTCCTTTTCTGAGAGGGCCACCTTCTCTGTGAGATAGTCAAACAGCTCTCCCTTCCGCATCCTGAGGGATAGGAGTGGTTGGGAGGTAGGAGCACTTCACAGTGAGGGCTGAGAGAATAAGCCAGTGCTCACAGAAAATGCTATGGAAGGGGCCAGTAAAGAGAGATTCCTCTGTAGACAAACAAGGGTCTTAAGACAGCACTCCAAGAGCAAGATGAATGCCAGGGACAGTTTTTCCCAGTGGGTTGGTGGTTAAAATTTCTGCATTGTACTTGAGGGGGCTATTTTAGCATGAATGTATAGCAGGTCCTTGTTATCTGATATTCAAAAAAGGCCCTTTGCAGTGACTATATACTGCCGACCAAAATTTCAATTCATAGTGGCAAAAAGTTGAATAGGACTTTATTTTGATTTTGCTTATTTTGCCTCCTTCTCTTTAAAGAGTGGCTGTAATTGCAATTTTGCATCAATCATTGAAATATAAAGAACACATCAGGTATTATTTTGGGGAGTATCAATGTTGTGCAAAGTTGCATAATAGCAAATAAAATTGATACTTTCTGCCATCCCTCAAACTTCTGCAGAGGGTAATTTCTGTATGAAAACTGAATTTTTTCCAAGGGCCTCACTTAAATATTTGGTATTCAAACATTCTCTTTTGAAGTACCTTTACAACTGGTTTGCATCATACTGTATAACATGTGACATTCAGATTTCACAATGACCAGAAAAAGAACTGATGAGGAGAGACAGACACCAGTATAGGCTGTTAAACAAGAGACACCTGGTGAGTGTTGTATAAGTGGTTGCCTCCTGGACAGACTCTCTCAAATCAGCCCTTTCTTCCCTAACTTTATAACCCTGGAGAACTGGGATAGTGGGGAACCTGGGTCATGAAGACCCTTTGTATTCATGGTACTCAGGTATTTGGTCATTATTACTCTTGAAGAACTTGCTCAGGTCACGTAGGAAAGGGGCCAGCGCCATGGACTGCCAGGCAGGCCCTAGCTGAAACAGGAAGGTGTGAGCAGGGTGGCCTTCAGCCCACTGTGCTGTAAGGCTGGGGCCATGCATGGAAGTGAGGAGGCTTCTCAAATCCGGGCAGGGAGATACTCACAGGTCAAACACCAGGAACATGAAGCTAGAAGACTCGTAGGAATCGATGAGAGTGACTGGGGAAAGAGGCAGAAAGGCAGAGAGACAGAGATGGAAAGGAGTAGATGCATATCAAAGGGGCCTTCCACCCTGAGGTAACAGTGGGCTCTTACTGGGAAGGAAGGAGAACCAAAAGAGGCAGTAGGGACCCAACGGCTGGCCACACTTTGAGGTGGAGCAGAGCCAGAAGGAAGGGAGCAGAGGGCTGGAGGCAGTGTTGGGGGGAGTGGGCTATGGGCAGGGCCAGCAGGGGGTGGTTGTCAGCTAGCAGGAGCAGGGAATGCAGCCTCACTGATGTGGGGATGGCCAGCGACCTGGCGAAGAATGTGTGTCTCTCGCCGTGTAGCTTCTCGCACCTCCTCCAACTGCTCAGGACTCAGTCGCTCAGCTGTCACCTCCATGATTTTCACAGCAAACTCATGGCCAGTAGCTCGATGAACACAACGGCGGACCACAGAGCTTACTCCTCTGCCAGAGTCAGACAACATAGGAGTCAGGACCTCCTGCTCTCTCACTTCTAAGCAGGGTAGAGCCTCAGGACCCTCATACACACTGCACCAGACTGAAGACCCATCTAGACAAGGTAACCTCCCAAGAAGCTCATCCTGGCCTACAGTAATTTCACAGCAGCCTTGGCAAGCAACCTGGGTAACCAGCAAGATGCAACACAAAGCTCACAGAGAAGGCAGGCAGGGTTGCTGGATGTAAAGCCAGCCTCTGCCATGCCATCCATGGGTGAGCCTAGGCAAATCCTTTATACACTGAGCCCCAGAATCTGGCCCTTACCTTGAAACCCCACAGGGAGAAAGTGGGAAGAAACGATCCAGGCTCCCTCCAAATTTGATCTACACTTCCTGATTACCCCATCCAAATCCCAAAGTTCCCCTACATTACCTCAAGTGTAGGAGGCTTCAAATAAATATTGGGCCATTGACTAGAAGACTAAAGTTTAGAATTAGATCTTGGTTCGGGCCCCAGACCTGCCACTAATTAATCTTCAAGGGACCCACTGACATAAAGTCTCTGGGCCTCTGCTTCTCCAGCTCTGAAATGTGGCCAACGATATCTTGAAGGGATGTTGAAAGACTTAATGAGGAAGAGACAGAAAAGCCCATTTGACATTGTAAAGATAAAAGTAACTAGACAGAGATTTCTTTGCTCGGGCTCTATCACCAACTCCATTTGACCCTCCAAGTACCTCAGACTAAGGTCCAAATCTCTCCAGGATCACACCACATATCATATGCTAGTTCCCTGGCTGCCCTTCACAACCTTACTCTCATAAGCTATGCTATCAAGGCCTCCTTGACCTTACATAGTTTCCTTTGCTTAGAATGCCTGTTACCCATATCTCTGGTTCAATCAAAGGATGCAAAGTACTGACCTCTGGCAAACACAGCCCACAGCTGTGTTATGTCTGGTCAGTGCAATGTTCTTTACAAATCTGAATTCACACACCTTACACGAGACAAGAACCCTCCAGCTATCACAATGCTCACCACCTCCCACTGTCTTACTCTTAGCCGCCTCACAGTTTTATTTCATGCCCAACCACTAAGTGCATCTGAGTCTGAGTCCTAGTTTAATTATTTTAAAGTTTCAGGCCTTTATACATGAAAATAGTGGTACTCTGAGGAAATTAATTTAGTGATAGTGTGTACGTAATTTCCTGTGCAGAAAAAACAAGAGAATGAGATGGTGAGAACCCTACCCTCTGATCTGTCTCTTCCATAACTGGTTTCACCCCTTGGCAGTGGAACCACTGATCTTCCCTCAGGGTTCTTCTGGCCTCTGTGAATCCTCCCCCTTACCTGGTCCTGAAATCCTGTGACTTAGGACTTGAGTCTCAGCTCTCTTCTTTTGAGTACTCTCCCCTAGTGACCTCCAACCAGTTTCATGGGCTTTAAATACCAGCTATATGTAGATGACTCTTGCTACATTGCCTTGAGCCTTCATTTCTCTCCAGAATTCCTGATTCCAATCAACTTTTTGATATCTCCATGTGATTTCTCAAAGGACTATGAACAAATCTAATGGACACATCCTCATCTGCTTTCCTGGCCTCAGCAGCATTCATCATAGCAGACCATGCCAATGCCCAGAACATTCTTCCTGTGTTGTTCTATCTAACTCATAGACTCTCCTTAGTCTCCCTTTCTGGTTCCTTCTTCTCTCACTCCTTCATGATATGCCCCAAGGCCTGAGCCTAAACCCCTTTCACTTCTCTATATTCTCTTGCCAACTACCATCTATATACTTTTTGACTGTTTGCATATCTCTCTCAATCATTTCACTTGGAGTACCTCCAGGGCATAAGCTTCTTCTCCACCCCCCACCCTGTTTACCTTTGTGTCTTGCACACAGTAGATAACTCAGCTAAGTTTGAACACAAATAAATGAATGTTTTTTAAAAAATGGGGATTAACACAGAATAAGAGCCTAGTCACCAAAGTTTCTGGCCAAGAAGGAGACGTGGTAGGTAAACTTCACTCCCTCACACAACCAAAAAGGATAACAACCAATTTAAAACAAAAAACAACCAGAAATGCCAAAAAATTGAACTGTATGGAAGTCCTACAACCAAGGGGTTAAAGAAAAAACAATCATTCACACTGGTAGGAGGGGTGGAGATGGGCAGCAGGGCGGAGAGGACACTCGGCAAAGCAACAGCTGGTGGACTGGGTGGTCCCACATTCCCAAGCAGATAAACCAGGAGGAACAACTGAGGAGCGAGACAGATGAGGCAATCCAGGGTCCAGAGCAAGAAAAAAAGCCTCAAAATCTCTGGCTGTAAACACCTGTGGGGTTGCAGTCAGGGGGTGGAGGTGGGGAGAAACTGCCAGTCTCACAGGAAAGTCCGTTGGAGGGGCCCATGGGGTCCTGAACATACCCCAGCTTACCCACACAGGAATCAGCACCTGAAAGTGACAATTCACTTGTGGGAAGCAGGGGAAGTGACTGAAAGCAGAGAAAGCTAAGCAAGTGGCACTGTTCCCTCTTGGACCCCTCTACCACATACAGAGCCACCATGCAGCAACATGGCTTGCCCCGCCCTGGTGAATACCTAAGGCTCCTTCCCTTATAATGTAACAATTGCACAAAGACAAACAATTATGACCCTGCCCTGGCTGGTGTAGCTCAGTGGATTGAGCGCGGGCCTGCGAACCACACGATCGAGGTTCGATTCCCAGTCAGGGCACATGCCTAGGTTGCAGGCCAGTTCCCAGTTCCTGGCGGGGGACACACGAGAGGCAACCATACATTGATATTTCTCTCTCTCTCTCTCTCCTTCCCTTCCCCTCTAAGATAAATAAATAAAAATATTTTTAAAAAAAACAATTATGACCCAAATGAAAGAACAGATCAAAGCTCCAAAAATAGAACTAAGCAACAAAGAGATAGCCAACCTATCAGAGCCAACCTAGCAGAGTTCAAGACACTGGTAATCAAGCTCACAAAATTAATTGAGTAGGGCCTCAAAATAAAGAAGTGAAGGCTATACAAAATGCAATAAAGAAAAATATACAGGGAACCAACAGTGACGGGAAGGAAACTGGGACTCAAATCAATGATTTGGAGCAGAAGGAAGAAATAAATATTCCACTGGAACAGAATGAAGAAAATATAGGAGAGGCTTAAAAACTTCCAGGTGTCTGGTGCTCCAACACCCGAATTATAGGGGTACCAAAAGGAGAAGAACAAGAGGAAGAAATTTAACACTTACTTATTTGAAAAAATAATGAAGCAAAATTTCCCCAATATGGTGAAGAAAATAGACTTCCATGGAAGTCCATGAAGCCCAGAGTCCCAAAGAAGTTGGAACCAAGGAAGCATACACCAAGGCACATCATAGTTACATTAGCCAAGATTAAAGATAAGGAGAGAACCTTAAAAGCAACGAGAGAAAAGGAGACAGTTACAGAAAAGGAATTCCCATGAAAAGGAGTTCCCATGAGACTATCAGCTGATTTTTCAAAAGAGACCTTACAGGCAAGAAGGGGCTAGAAAGAAGTATTCAAAGTCATGAAAGGCAAGACCTATATCCAAGATTACTCTATCCAGCAAAGCTTTCACTTAGAATGGAAGGGCAGATAAAGTGCTTCCCAGATAAGGTCACGTTAAAGGAATTCATCATCACCAAGCCCTCGTTACATAAAATGTTAAAAGGACTTATCTAAGAAATAGAAGATCAAAACTATGAACAGTAAAATGACAACAAACTCACAACTGTCAACAACTGAAACTAAAAACAAACTAAGCAAACGACTAGAACAGGAACAGAATCATAGAAGAGGAGATCACATGGAGGGTTATCAGTGGAGAGGGGGAGGAGGACAATGGAGGGAGGTAGAAGGAATAAGGAGCATAATTAGTAGGCATAAAATATAGACGGGGGGAGGATAAGAATAGTATGGGAAACAGAGAAGCCAAAGAACTTACATGTTCAAACCATGGACATTAACTAAGGGGGGAGGGGATGCTGGAGGATGGAAGGGGAATGCAGGGCAAAAGGGGGAGAAAGGGGAGAAAAAAACTGGGACTAATGTAATAGCATAATAAAATATACTTTAAAAAAGGAGCCTAGTCACCAAACTAACCACTGACCTTTATCATTTAGAACTGTGCAATCCTTAGATGGAACTGGGTATCCTAACTAGTACCCGACCTCTCTGGACCTCCGTTGTCCTGGTTATGGCCTCACCTGCCAATGATGTCCTTAGGGTCGTACTTCTGGTAAAACTCCTTGGCCGCGGCCCAGTCGGGCAGCTCATCCTCCGGTCCCACGTCCAGCGTCATTCTGACGGAGGTGGGGGCCTGCGTAGAGAAAACGGAAGGTAGTGATGGCAGGGAGGCCCAAAGGCTCTGAGAGGACGCACATTGTGGCTCGCGGAGGCACAGTCCTTGAGGCTGGGGCGCCAGGATCTTGGGGATTGGGGACGGGGCTGGGGAAGGATAGGGACTGGGGAGACCCCCGGCCAAAGGGCCTAAGGGCGGGAACGTTGGCAGGGTTGGGGGGGGCGGGAAGGTTGGCAGGGTTGGGGGGGCGGGAAAGGGGAGGAAAAAGGCGAGGAGAGAAGGGATGGGGTAAAAGGGCAAGTGGCTGTTGCTGCGCAGGCGCACTTTGGCAAGCACTGCAAAGGGGCGCGGGGTGCAGCGGAGGCTCACCTGGCCTGGGGGAAGGACTGAAGCTGAGCACCACGCGAAGCCGCTCAGTAGGGGAGTTTGCCTCTGTTTAGTTCCTTACCCAGGTCGCTGCCGGCAATAACCTCAGGCCCCGCCTCCACCTTGTCCACCAATAGCCAGCGGTCCTTGAAGACTGAGATTTAAAAATCCTTCTGATTGGAAACTGATTGTCCAATAGGAAGCCGAAAATACTGGGGCTGGAGCGGGCCTCGGAGCTCGAAGTTACCCTAAGGCAATGACGGTAAGCCCCGCTAAGGCGGGGCTTCATATATGACCAGTCAGTGCAGGGCATCTGCTAGGGACAGGAACTTGTTGACCAGTGGAGTTGGAGGCCTGGAAAGNTTGAAGACTGAGATTTAAAAATCCTTCTGATTGGAAACTGATTGTCCAATAGGAAGCCGAAAATACTGGGGCTGGAGCGGGCGTCGGAGCTCGAAGTTACCCTAAGGCAATGACGGTAAGCCCCGCTAAGGCGGGGCTTCATATATGACCAGTCAGTGCAGGGCATCTGCTAGGGACAGGAACTTGTTGACCAGTGGAGTTGGAGGCCTGGAAAGCAACCCGGAAGCTAGGTTTTCTGGGAAGCTTGAGGTCTGCGTTACCGACGTGAACACTAGCTGCGCCTGAGATTCCCCGATTTAGGCGTGGCCCTCTCAGTCTCCTCCCAGCATCACTCTGTGAATTAGGCTCTATTTTAGCAGCCCTGGCTTGAGGGGCAAAACTCCAGCCGTGAGAGCTCTAGGAACACACACAGTTTTTACATCAATTTGGCCACTTGAACAACCCACAGTCGTCAGCCAGAAAAGGCTGCCTCCTCTGGTGACTGCTCTCTTAAGTGTACTTCTAAAGCCCCAGTGCTCACCAGCTAGGGCTATACATTTTCCCAATCTTCCACCACCCCCTAAAAGCCTTGGGGGAGTATCACACTCTAAGCCTACAAGGCTGTGAGATTCTGCCAGGAGCAACTTCCTTCATAAACCATCTCAGTGCACAGCTTAATCCCAACATTCATTTACTCATTCAACAAATATTTGTTGAGCCCTGGCAGGGTGGCTCAGTTGGTTGGAGCATTGTCCTATAAACCAAAAAAGGGGGTTGTGGTTGGATCTTGAGTTAGGTCACATATCTAGGTTCTGGGTTCCATCCCTGATGGGTGTACCCCTCCCCCATCTCTCAAATCAATGAAACATCTTCGGTAAAATACGAGATAGATATATTTGTTGAGCGTCTATGAGCTAGACAGACCAGTGATTTTCAACCTTTTCATCTCATGGCACACAAACTAATTCTGAAATTCTGTGGTACACAAAAAAAGTGTGTATGATTTTTACTGATCTGACAAAAACAGGTATAATTTTGATTCGTTTACATTGGATGGCTGCTGTGTTGGCTGTCGTGATTTATTAAATTTGATAATCTAAGGGAACAGAGGTCAATGCCCCTGACTAAAGAGGTATTGTACGTTTTAAAAATTCTTGAGGCACACAAGTTGAAAGTGGCTAACAGAAATGGGGACTAACAGCACTGGGGGGAAAAAAATCCCTGCCCTTGTAGAAGTTGTGTTCCAGCAAAGGAGGTATAAAATGAATTTATTTAACCCAACAACCATCTTAGAAATGTCATTTTTCGATCACAACCATGTAAAAGTCCAAGTAACTTTTTAATGGAGTACTTTGACTATACCACCAATCTAAACACAAAGTAACAGCAAAAAATCTTTAACTTTACTTAGTAGGCTTGTTATTTGGTAGTATAATTATTCTGAAACTGAAAAGTGAATAAACATATTTATGTATTTGGCAGCCAAGGTTCTTACTGTGGGAATATGGAATTTAGAGTGGGGAAAGAAGAGAAAGAGCCTTAAGATTGATTTAAATTGGAGATGTGATTTTAGAAAGATTTAAAATAGAAAAACTAATGTATTTTCTAGCTCTTACCCCTGAAAGAACCTAGAAGAAATAACATCCCAGTAGAGTGCTCACTTTGGACCACATATACTAAAATTGAAATGATCAGAGATTAGGATGGCCCCTGCACAAGGATGACACACAAATTTGCAAAGTAACACCTCAGTAGAATGAGCACAGCTTGTGTCTAGACACTGACTTCAAAATAATAGTTCCCAGTAAGAGGAACCGTGGCTCGCTGAGTGCGCCAATTCCCAGGTAGGCACAGAGGAAGTGCAAGATGAAGCTAGAATAATTTGTGCCAGAAAGTGAAAAAAGGTGGGGACTCCTCAGGACACAAAAACCAGGTTGAAGGGGGCCCTGGCTGGTGTAGCTCAGTGGATTGAGCGCGGGCCTGCGAACCAGAGGATCGCGGTTCGATTCCCAGCCAGGGCACATGCCTGGGTTGCAGGCTGGTTCCCTGCAGGCCAACTCCCAGCAGGGGACACATGAAAGGCAACCATACATTGATATTTCTCTCCCTCTCTCCTTCCTCTCTGAAGATAAATAAAATCTTTAAAAAAAAAAAAAACCCAGGTTGAAGGAGTTTCCACCGGCCAAAACCAGGGACAGAAATAATGAGACGGTGAGGGCTATGAGGGAGCCTTCTGATGTACCAGAAATGATCTATTCACCTAGATGGTGATTATATAGGTGTGTTCATATCAAAACATTAACCAAACTGCACATTTAAGATCTCTACACTTTACTTAAGTAAATTATACCTCAACAAAACATTTCAAGAATGACAGTAGTGGATATAATAAATTGAACTAAAGGACAATCTGAGATCATACTGACTCTAAAAACTGTAAATAAATAATGAAGGAGAAAAGGACCTTCTCCATAGTAGAATGCCAACTAAAATGTAGAGTGATAAACATAAAACATCAGCATCTTGTAAGCCTCGTAACTGTCTTGGGCAAACTGGGCATTAAAATTATTGGCAAAAATTTGCTGGGGAACAGAATATTTATACAGACTTTTTCATTACAGAGAATAAAAGGTATTTTTACCTTGCAGAAGTCTAACAGACACTCCCTTAACCAAGTTGTCAATGTTACCACTGCCAGTAAGAGAGTAAACTGACATCATGTGCCTCCTGATATGATGTACTGAGGACACACTGACATGTAGTATTTCTAACCTGAATCCAATCATAAGAACCCAAACTGAGAAAGAACATTTAATAAACTGCCCTACCCTCAAAAATGTCATGAAAGAGAAAGAGAGAAAGAAAGAAAGAAAGAAGGAAAGAAAGAGGGAGGGGGGGAGGGGGGGGTGGGTGTGGGATGGAGCGAGGGGAGTCTTATTACAATTGCCATT